>NC_137605.1:10622081-10662081 GCF_963280865.1 Gymnoscopelus braueri | reverse complement strand
TGTCAACCATTGGTGAAAAGTAGCTAAGTACATTTACTCAAGTATTGTACTTATGAGTACACTTTTGAGGATTTTTTACTTTACTGGAGTATTTCCAACTTTCTATGCTTTTGCTTCTACTCCACTACATCTCAGAGACAAATATTGTACTTTTACTCCACAACAATGATATGAAAACTCTAGTTACTAGTTACTTTGCAGATATGAATTATTATATTATAAAACATACATTGACCCCTTTAGCCCTATTTTATACCTAGGCTATTTGAAAATACATAGAGCTTGTAGATCTGCTATTTTCAAACATTTTAGTACTTTTACTTTTGGTACTTTAAGTATATTTTGATGCCAATACGTTTGCGCTTTTACTCAAGTCACATTTTGAACACAGGCCTTTTACTTGTAATAGTCGGGGATCCAGTCACCGAAAACTTGAGAGGACCTGTGATGTCATGCTATACTTTTTTTTTGTGTTTTTTCTATTAATTTGGTCATTAAGGTCCACAGAATGAGAGGCCTGCTCTGCCGGAAACATCGCGAAAAAAAGTTGTGGCCATTTTTGTATAATGAAGCAATGAAGCCTTTATTTTTTGACCATGTGATGTGAATTAGGTTTATTTTCTTAAAGTCCTCAAAAGGTTGTGTAGGCTGTCAATAAATGATTCCCAGATACACAGAACACATATGTGAACAACACCAAGTCCAAAAATACACTCACAAAGCCTTTCCAAATGATTTATAGCCATTTTTGGTACCAAAAATGCACCCGTTTTTTGCATTTTCCCCAATACTTTAATCTTTACTTCAATAGTAATCAACTTTGCCATGGGTTATGACATCAGCCAATGTCTCATTCTTTTCATCAATCTTTATAGTCATTCCACAAAAAAAAAAATTAAAATCAACCCTAAATTAAAGGAACTGTGGTGACTTTATTACCCTTATGCTCAAAATTCCCAGAGCCTTTTTTTTCTTGAAAACACCTGTACCCCCACAAAAGAAACGTGTAACACAACAAATTAAAAACAACACAAGTATTTTTTTATTATAAAATAAACAGATGTGCACAGCTGATTCTTTATGTTAGTTGAAAAATCACACCTAGTGTGAAGTGAGCTGTGCTATTTATGAATACTAATATATATTGTCTCTGTTGTGATGTCATAGTGATGAAATTGCTATCCTTGATTGGCGTACATACATGCTAAACGTCTCATGACGCTTGGAGCTATACTCCTTCCAGGAGCACAGCTCAAAAAAGGAAATTAGACATTGGCTGAATAAAATAAAGATTATGACATGTCTAATATCACGAAAATGAAAATGATCAGGAAAATGAAAACAACTAACTAATCAACTCACTCACTGTCACTGTCTTCGAGTGTGAGTTCAACTGGTGAACATTTTTTGGGGTCCCCAGTGCAGAGACAGGCAATGACACACTTGACACCGGCTCTTGCACAGGAGCATCCTCTGGCACACTTGCTTTTCTTGCAGTGGCAATATTTGGTGCGCTTGTATTGTGCAGGCTTTGCATCCTTCAGCATCATTGTTTCCACCAGCTTACCATTGACAAGCTCTCTGCCAAAGTTGGTTGCCACAGGGTAGGTTGGCTGAGACATGTGTGCCCTCTTACATACAACCAACTGATGCAGGGCTCTGAGAAGGTGTAATTGGAAGGCATCTTCAGTAGGTGGAAGGCAACGCATGTCTCCTTTGATGTTGCCAAAAAGATGGGCTCGCAGTGCATCCAAGTTACCACTGAAGTCACTCCTCTCATACAGTGAAGCCATGTATCGTCTAGCCGCTGTCACGACATCTTGTGTAACATCCAGTCTTTCCCCAGAGTCACCGTATTGGCACAGAGGCAGAAGGTCTTTCAGGTGATCAACGGCAGCTTTGTAGGCACGTCTTTTTCCTCTTCTGTAAAGATAGCTCACTGTGTCACATCCAGTCAGTATGTAGGTGCTGAGGAGTATGGATGAAAGATCGGAAGCTTCAACATCATACTTCACTGCCAGGGCATCCACAATTGCATGAGCAGGTAGGTAGATATCCATCTTCTTTACCCATAGCTCCTGTAGGCCTTCCATGTGTGTGATGTAATATATGCACATCATGATCACATCTGTGTCAGTAGCCACAACTACAGCCCGTTCGTGGTGCAGATGTTCTACTGAGTATGCAATGTGGGCAAACATCCTGGTATCTGCCTCCTCATGCTTCTCACAGGACAGTTCTGGAAGCTCAACCTGACAATCTGCTGATAACAGAACGGTGCGACTAGGATCACAGAAAAGTCCACCCAGAATAAGTGTGCATCCAGCAGGTTTTGTGATTTGTGCTGAGCAGCCCATGCTTCTCCCATATAGTTCAACAGGTTTGCTTTATTCAGTGGATTTTGAACAAAGCCTTTCCATTCAGGTAAGGCAAGAGTATCATGTGGCTTGTACTCCTTCATCTTGCTGGGGCAAGTCTTCATTCTCTTCTCTCGTTCCTCGCCTTTCAGACTTTCAGCTGGAGAGACATCATATCGATCACCAACAAAGTGGATGCAGTCACAGTTGTCTGGGATACCACTAAGGAGCTGCTTCAGGTATTTTACTTGCAGTTCATGGAAGGTGCTGCAACCAAGATGTTGGTGACGCTGGATGAATGCCATGGCATCAACCACCATTACAACAGGCTTGTCGAATGGTGGCAATCTGTCCACTTCACACCATGAACTGCCAAGGGATGTCTTGATTGCAGCCAAGTAGTCAGCCTTATTCCCTTTTCGCATGGCATAACCTTGGTCAAGGGATGGATCTGGCTCAAACAGGGAGGCTGGGCAACTTGTCCACTCATGACCGAAGACTTCTACCTTCTTGTCTTCATCCAAGTCCTGCACAAAGTACAGGTTTTGGACAACAGCACTCTCTTCCTCGTAGACCTTCTTGGCTTTGAGCGCCATGGACATTGGCTTTTTTGTCTTTCTTTGGGGCTATTTTCTCACTGTATGTTCTTCTTGCTGCAGCCAGTGCCTCCAATCCTTTTTCACGGGCGTACACCAAGTCTGTAGATGCAGATTTGTGGCCAGTTGAAATGTTAAGCAGCTCCTGTTCTTCACATATGAAGGGATTGATCATCTGGTTTTTGACTGCATCTGTTATTTTCAGAACAGTTTTGTGTCCTTTTGTCCTTGGCTTTTGGAGTCTTCATGGTGTTTGATGTCCAGATGTACCATAGCCTTTGTCTGCTATGAAACCGCTGTCAGACACGGAAGAGCGCGCAAGTATTTCTCCATGGCTGCTGGCTGCTGACTGATGCCAGTGAAGAGTTTTGTTTTGGCATCACGGTTGTATGTTTTCTCAAGTGCCATGTCTGTCCAGACACCATTGAAACGACCTTCAGTTTGATGCACAGTAAACTTCCCATCCTTGAATTCTCTATGGATGTCCGGAGCCAGTGTAGGTAGGCTTCTCATGGCTTCCAAGTAGTGGGGCAGGCATGTTACATACTTGTAGTGGCCAGCAGCTACAAGGTATGGTAACATCCTCTCTACTTCAGCCAGGTGTTCCTCCCACAGGCCTGCACGCTCAGCATGGATGAACCGCTTCAGAATCATCACCATGTCCATGTACTGTAGCCAGAGCTTTGAGGTAGGTGAAGTACATGTGTCATCAAACTCAGTCATCAAACATGACAGCTCCTTCAGCTGGTCAGTTGCATCAGCACATGCAGAAGATGCCTTCTCCTCATCCTTTTCTGAAAGGGCATCTAGGAGTAGCTGGACATTGATGGTAAGTGCAGATATCCACTCCAGGTCCTTCTCTTCAATGATTAGCCATTTGGAAAATGCTTCCCAGTGTAGGGCAAACATGGCTACATGTACCATACTGTGGGCACGCAGCATTGCGTAGTAGTCTTTCCCACTCATGATTTTGTTTGCTGTTCCACGGAGACAAACATCAGCTTCTACCATGATGTCTTCGATTCCAGTTGCCTGCATGAAATGCCCAATTGCTTTTAGGAAATTCTGAATAATGTGAAATCCACTCATGCGCAAGATAAGTTTCCCATACATATGAGGGTTCTTCTTTTGCAGACCCAGAACCACTTCATAAATTGCTTGGTCACATGTAATGATGGTGAACTCTTGGCCTTGTTCTCTGGACACATCCATGCAGTATTGAACTGACTTTTCAACCACATCTGGGTCTGTTGGTGACTTGGGAAAGAAAGGCCCATAACCAATCACAGTTGCAGGGGTAGCATCTGGGATGAGAAATGCATGGAATGAACTCCATGTTGGAGCAGTGCAGCTTGGTTTCAGGCCCTCCAAGAGCACAGTAGGGCAGATATGAACCAAATGCCACAACATGCTCAGAGGTTCAGCTAGACACATGGGCTTAGGCTCTGTATCCATGGCACACGTTTCTTTTGTGGGGGTACAGGTGTTTTCAAGAAGAAAAAAAGGCTCTGGGAATTTTGAGCATAAGGGTAATAAAGTCACCACAGTTCCTTTAATTTAGGGTTGATTAAAAAAAAAAAAAGTGGAATGACTATAAAGATTGATGAAAAGAATGAGACATTGGCTGATGTCATAATAACCCATGGCAAAGTTGATTACTATTGAAGTAAAGATGAAAGTATTGGGGAAAATGCAAAAAACTGGTGCATTTTTGGTACCAAAATTTTCTATAAATCATTTGGAAAGGCTTTGTGAGTGTATTTTTGGACTTGGTGTTGTTCACATATGTGTTCTGTGTATCTGGGAATCATTTATTGACAGCCTACACAACCTACTGAGCACTTTAAGAAAATAAACCTAGTTTTTTACAATAGGCGAAAATGGGCAAAAAAATAAAGGCTTCATTATACAAAAATGGCCATAACTTTTTTTCGCGATGTTTCCGGCAGAGCAGGCCTCTCATTCTGTGGACCTTAATGACCAAATTAATAGAAACAACACAAAAAAAAAGTATAGCATGACATCACAGGTTCAACCCATTTTCAAGAGCTTTTGGGCCTGTGGATCCCCGACTATAACAGAGCATCTTTATAGTGTGGTATTGCTACTTCTACTTAAGTAAAACATCTGAGTACTTCTTCCACCACTGATGTCAACCGGTGTAGAAATGGAACGGGACCATTCAGTTCCATGTGTACTGTACACCGTCAAGAGTTAACCCATAAAGACCGGGAACGCATCTGTGTGTCATTTTTAGAATCCTTTACGCTATTCAAAAATAGCAGATCTACAAGCTCATAGCGCGGCACCGAGTACATCTTTGAATATATCTATATTTTTAAAGCAAACATTTTTCACTCAAATCTTTGCTTCTGGGGGATTCTGTCTTCTGTCTTCTAAATCTCAAACACTTTGTTTTTGGAAAAGAAAACTTATGTTGCTATATATCAGTGTTTCTTAAACTTTTTCATGTCAAGGACCCTCAAAATGACATGTATTTGGCCGCGGACCCCCATCTCAAAACATTTTGTTCCAGGGACCCCCAGAAGCAAAGATTTGAGTTAAAAATGTATACATATATTCAAAGATTTGAACACATTTTCACGATTCTTAAAAAAAAAAAAAAGCAGATCTACAAGCTCATAGCGCGGCACTCGGTGCCGCGCTATGAGCTTGTATATCTGCTATTTTTGAATAGCCCAAATACATCTAAAAATGACAGAGATGCATTCCCGGGATTGAAAGGGTTAAAAGCACTTTACTGTGCTGCTGCAGAAGAATCATCTTCTATTACTGTAACAGAGACATGGAGAACAGCAGTTTGCTTGAAGGTTTGCAGGGCGAGTCATCCGTATAATGCAACTATAGATAGAAGATATGCCAGCCCAAAGGTTCCTGAATCAATGACATGGAAAACACACAGAATGACATGATGTTGTTTATAAACGTGAGCCACGCTCAGTGGGTTTCCTCGTCTGCGTGGCGCACGGTCATAAACACAGTCGTTCCACGTTCCTGATCACATGACAGTGCCGGGCTGCCGTTTGGTTTACTGCTGTGCTATAGCGAGGAAAACATGAAATATATGAATGCATGGAATCTCAATGAGGGAGTTTGTGTGTCTCCCACGTACTGTATCTCAAGAAACCGTCTGACAGACAGTGTTATAGAAGGAGTACTCACATTTACTTAAGTAAAAGTACCAATACCACAATGTAGAAATACCCTGTTACAAATAAAAGTCTGATATTCCGAATTTACTTGAGTTCAAGTACAAAGGTATTTGCATTAAAAATATATTTAAGTACAGAAAGTAAAAGCACTCATTTTGCAGAATGTCCCATTTCACGCGTTTCCAAATGTATAAAAATGCTTTGAAAATAGCAGATCTACAAGCTCAAAGCGACACGTTGGGAGCTTGTAGATATTTTCAAACGGTATATATTTATAGGTCTGAAGTGGTTTTGTAATAATGATCAAAATCTACAAAGTAACTAGTAACTAAGTTTTCAATTAATTATAGTGGAGTAAAAAGTACAATATTAGTGGAGTAGAAGTCAAATTATTGAAAATTGGAAATAATCCAGTAAAGTAAAAAACAATACCTCAAAATTGTACTTAAGTAAATGTACTTAGTTACTTTATACCACTGCCAACAGATCGACTTCAAATTCGGCGTCGGTATTGCTGAGGTCGTGTTGCGCCAAGTGAGAAGTGTGTCGGTAGCACAACACAAGTAGTACGGAAGATAATATGTGCTTCATTATTGTCTACCACTGGATACTGCTTGGATGTCAGATGTTCTCATTCTTCATTCTGTAGTACTGTATTTATCAGAGGGCCTCATCTGCACCTTTCAGCAGTGCTTCAGATGGAAAGCATAATGGCTCCATGTTTCTTTTATTGGATATATATACTGGTCTGTGTTAACAAATACTGAAAAACGGCAAGTGCCAACCCATAGCCTACTTTACGTGTTATATCGCCGCCGTTGGGCAGAAACCTTGTATCTCCGTCTTGTTTTTTAATCCCACTATTTTTGCAACCCATTTTTCACCCAGTGACAATTGCATAAGCTGTAATCCTGGGCGCTACTCTCCCTCTGCCAGCCTGGGGAGAGCCCCGAACTGAGCTCACGCTTCCTTCAATGCATGAGGAGCTAGAAAGCCGCTTCTTATCACCTGACAGGGGGAGTTTCCCCGGTAGGACGTAGCACGTGGGAGGAACACGTTATTCCAACCAGTTCCTTTTCCCCTCCATCAGGCGCCCCGGCTGACCTGGGGGAGGCAGTATAGAGACCAGGATTAGCACATGTTTTGGGGACACGGGGAGAACATGTAAACTCCACACAGAGAGGCCCTTTCGCCAACCCCACCTAGGGTATGGGCACTGATGACGCGGATGAGAAGACACGCCCACAGCGTCCCCGGCGGGAATCGAACCCAGGACCTTCTAGCTGTGAGGTGACAGCGTTACCGACTGCGCCACCGTGCCCCATCTTCATCTTTAAACATTTGTTTTTTTCCTGTAAATTAACGCCCTACTTTACGTCGTCTAACAATAGTGGAACGCAAAAGTAGCGAAAATAGCAGCGACTATACAAAACTAGTGAAAATACAAGCTCACAACACGTCACAAGACGACACGCTTGATCTGCTGTTTTTGCTATTTGTTTTATAATTGTGAAAGTGACAGTGGTTCAGTGTGTTTGATGGTTATAGAAACATTAGTTATATTAGCAAGAGCCTGTGACTAAATAATAACTACACTGGATTCATTGGATCACAGGTAATTCTTTCTCCATTTCCTGAAAAATAACAGTTTTGGACATAGAACGTTTCCACCCGACACCTGGACAATGATATAGTACATAATAATAATAATAATAATAATAATAATACACTTTATTTGTATAGCACCTTTCATGCCATGAAATGCAGCTCAAAGTGATTTTTCAGAGCAAGAAGAAAGCCCAAGTGCTTTACAGGAAAAGTAGGCTACAAATAATTTAACAATAAAGAAAAAAAAGAAAAAAGCATAAAACAACATTAAAATAAAAGCAAAAAAGGCAGTGAATCAGGCGAAACAGGCAAAAACTAAAAGCAAGAGTCCATGATACTGTAAAATGCACAGCCGTTGTGAAGGTTGATAGTTGCTTCTTTTCATGGAGGTTGGATGGCTGGGTATGCAGTGTGAATCGCATCCATGCCAACAATATGCTGAAAAACGTTGGCAAGAGCCTGCCAACCCACATCTTATGTCTTATAGCTTATGGATGGTGTATTTTGACTCTTATGCCATATCCTTGCGTTGCCAGCTGTCATCTGGTGCTGCTGATAAGGTGAGCAGCACACGTGAGCGTCTCTGACGTGAATCCAAACGGAGGTTTTTACTTTCATCGTGTTAAATGTGAATCTGTAGCGCTGTACAGAGGGTCCGAGACACGGACGCTCACAGCGAAGCGGGGGAAGGCCATGGATGGATGGCGGCGGTGCAAGAATGCTACAAACCGGCACTAGGTGTCACATGGGTGGACCACTTCAGAAAGGTGGTCCTCTATGGGGGACCTCCCACGGGTCACCGACAAGGTCAGAGAGAGGAGGACGAGGCTGGCAGGACACTGTGTCAGACACGCGTAGAGGTGGAAGAAGTAATCCGATATTGTATTAGTGCCGCGATGCGGTGCGTTGTGAGCTTGCAGATCTGCTCTTTTTGAATAGCAGAAGTGTAACATGGGGCTTAAGTGGTTAATGCATATTTTGTATTAATAATTAATCTGAATATGCAAATAAGTGCAAAATCTACATTCGACTCAGATGTAGTGGAGTATTAAGAAATTGCAATACTAGTAAACATAAATGAAATTGCACTTACAGTACTTATTTACAAATATACTGTAAAGCACGCAGCCTCGCTGCGGTGGGAAGTTCCAGCGTCTCAGAATCAGGTCAAAATCATTTGTTTCCATCGTTACGTGTCACTATGGAGAACAGCCCACAGTTGATTGCAGAGCCATCTGCTTTGCATTATATCCATCTATCCTCCCTCCAAAACAACCACAGTCACCACACACACACACACACACACACACACACACACACACACACACACACACACACACACACACACACAGACTGAATCAGGGAATGGAAAAAATACCAGGAAAATACAAGAATCCGGGAAGAACAGTCTCACTGGCGAGTGACTAAAAGTACAATAGTAAAAGTTAAAATAATCAAGTAAGTACGTTGGAGAGTCTTATTGTCGGTATCAGCAGAGAAAGAGATTGTCTATCCCCTATTGCTCAGTTGGAGCGCAACACCTACCATCAGCTCCCAGTACTTACAACAACACCTACCATCATCTCCCAGTACTTACAACACCACCTATCATCATCTCCCAGTACTTAAAACAACACCTACCATCAGCTCCCAGTACTTACAACAACACCTACCATCAGCTCCCAGTACTTACAACAACACCTATCATCAGCTCCCAGCACTTACAACACCACCTACCATCAGCTCCCAGTACTTACAACACCTACCATCAGCTCCCAGCACTTACAACACCTACCATCAGCTCCCGCGCAATACTTTGTATTGGTATTAGTTACCCAACCCGTGCTACCATACACAGAGTTGGCGGTCAAACTGAGAACCATGTGGTACAAAGGTGAGTGCTCTACCGACTGAGCTACCCGGACAGTAGAAATATTGGCATCAAAATCTTTTTAAAATACTCATTATGCAGAATGGCTCATTTCACAATTTTTAATAAGTATAAAGTATTGAAACATGTGCAGAGGGATGAGGGCTACATTGGAAGAAGGATGCTGAAGATGGAGCTGCCAGGCAAAGGAGAAGAAGTGAAAGGACAAAGACGAGGTTCATGGATGCCGTGAGAGAGGAGTCATCGAGGAAGCAGATGTGGCGACCTCGATGGGAACTAGCCAAAAGAAGGAGCTGAAGAAGGAGGTATCGACAAATGTAAAAACACTCAAGTAAAGTAAAAGTACAGACAGAGTAGATGTACTTAGATATCGTCTCAGTCGGGTAGAAACCTCATATGTTCAAAACTGTTACTTTTCAGGATTAGAAATTCAAAAGTATCAATAATAGAAGATCTAGAAGTTCAAAACGGGTCTCTTCGCGCGGCATTTCAAGCTTGTAGATCTGCTATTTTGTATACTCTTGTGTGAGGCTGTAGTATGATCAAGTAGGGCATAAGGTCAATATAATTATGGAGAAAAGAGGTTTCTATCCGACAGCAACGACATCTTCCACCACTGCTATTGTTGTCACGGTTCACCGTCCTGTTTTTGCTCAGTGCAGCTGGTTGAGTTAGATGGATGCGACCGCAGCGCCGCTCCCTCTTAATGCCATGCATTTTTAAACAAGCGGGAGCTCATTTCCAACGTCTCCTACCTACTGTATTGTAATAAGGCACAGATAGTGCTGGCGTTAGCGCTTTGTATCGATTCCAAGCTGGGTTTCCTCAATTGTGATTCATGACAGAACCCTGGCGAAGCTAAATACTCAACTAAAATACCTCTTTTGTGTTGGTGAGCGCATTGTCTCAGACAAGACTGAGGTACTTACTTTACTTGAGCATTTCCACATTTTTTTATATCCTCCTCCACTACATCTCAGAGGCAGATATTGTACTTTTTACTCAACTACAATTATTTGACAGCCTTAGATGATTATTTATTGATTATCAATACAAAACATACATTAACCCCTATAAAGCCCTGTTTTATACGTCGGCGTTACGAACATATCTGCAAGCTCACAACGTGTCACATCGGCTATTTTCAAACACTTTTGACACATTTGGGAAACAATTGTGGAATGGGATATCCTGTCATAATGAGTACGTTTACGTTTGGTACTGGAAGCTTATTATTTTGATGCCAATAATTTTTATAATTTTACTCAAGTAAAATGTATTTCTAAATGGTGGCATACTTAAACTTACATAAATAATCTGAGTACTCCTTCCACCACTGCCTTTTTTTTTTGGTTCATTGACTGTGTGTATAACTGCTTTGTCGTGTGTAAACGTTATTAAAAGTAGATCAAATGCAAGACGCTATTCCTCCAGCGATATTTGCACCCCGCGCAAAACACACATTACACCCCAGCATAGGCCTGTGTTAGCTTAGCATGATGCAATTACCCCGTCTCCACCCATAATATGAGCGGTGTGTCTGCGAGCAGCAGAGCCCAATAACCCTGCAGGGAGAGGAGAGGAAGGAGTGGTGAATATTTTATCACCTCTGCATATTGTCCTGCCAACTGAAATTGTTGTTTGTCTCAGAACGCCCGTGGCAGCTTCATCCTTCACATCGGCGCCTCCTGTGGTGAGGAGTTGCGCTGCGCGCGGGGTTTCATATGGCACTCATTAAATTATTCAAAAATCATGTCAAAGGGAATGTCATAGAGACACACACACACAAACACACACACGCACACGCACACGCACACGCACACACAGGTTTGTATTACTATACTTGTGAGGACATCAACAATTTACGACAGTGATTTTATGAATGCAATTTTTTAACCGTAAGCCTAAAAAATATTATCACTTCCTTCACAGGTGTTACCAATGATACTAATGAACTCTGCTCCATTTAGTGTAGCACAGTGGTTTCCACGACCCCCATAACACCCCCATTTCACACCTGTAAGGGGCCATTTGGAAGCCCATGAGGGTCCCTGGACCCTAACTGTAGACCCACTGATGTAACAGAGTGATTCCAGTGAGCCAACATGCACAATATCAGCACCCTGACTCTGTTTGACTAAAATGGAACAGAGCCTTCATTAGTATCATTGGTAACACCTGTGAATGTCTTCATAATATGGCTATACCAAGGTTGAGCAAGAAAATAGCATCCAGGAGAATGAGAGTAGCAGGACACTGCTAAAGACATCAAGAGCTTCCAGCAAGCAAGTTGATGCTGTGGGAACCAACACACGGTCATCAGTCACGGGGACGTCCCACATTAACATACGTGGACGTACTCAAGAAAGACGCAGGAGCGCAAAGTACCAACGAACTGGCCAGATGTGTGGAGAACCGGGATGACTGGAAGCAATGATGGAGGGCTCGTCTGAGGACGACCTAGAGAGATCTGCTATGTTTTTGGCAAAGAGACGTTAGTGTACACCTAATTAGAGGTACAATTACAGAGCCAAATCAGGTCCAGTTTACTAGGTCTAGAGGGCTTAGGTCATTGGTTCCTCACAATCATTTTAACCATTTTATTCATTTATACGTTGGCTATTGAAATAGCAGATCTACAAGCTCACTTTAAAACTTTATTTTTGAAAGTTTTTTTTAAAATCAAATGTTTACATAAATCTTCTCTTCTGGGGGTCCCTGGCACAAAACCTTTTCTGATGAGGGTCCGCGATCAAATACAAATACATAACCACGATTTCGGGGTCTTTGACATGAAAAAGTTTGAGAATCAGAACCACTGGTTAAATGGACTTATAGGGCCTAGTATGGTGGAGTTATGACTTTTTGGTGAGAATCTGATTGCTGTTGGGCAGAAACCTTGTATCTTCATGTTTCAAGTTCTTAAGTTTTCCTGAATGATACTTTGTTGTACAGGAGTGTCGCAAACATGTGTTGAAACATTTGAACAACACAAATCTTGTATTTGGGTCCCTGCAGTGGTGGAAAAGTACTCACATTTTTTATTTAAGTAAAAGTATCAAAACTGCGATATAAAAATACTCTGTTACAATTAAAAGTCTGGAATTCAAAATGTACTTGAGTAAAAAAAAAAAAGTATTGGTATCAAAATGTACTTACAGTTTTTCACAATTGTTAACACACAAAAAGCGAAAATTCTGCACAATTTTCACAACCTTAACTTCATGTACTAATCGCTCGACCCAATTTGGCACTACTTCACACTCCCTTATCTGCATTAGACTCTGAATTTCTTTCTTTACACTCTGATGTCAATTACATTATCACCTTGTTGTCCAAACACTACACACAATGTTCAGTTGTTGCACACTCTTCTCAGCAAAATCTCAAAGCATCAATCTACAACACACCTTGTTGTCCAAACACTACACACAATGTTCAGTTGTTGCACACACTTCTCACGCAAAATCTCAAAGCATCAATCTACAACACACCTTGTTGTCCAAACACTACACACAATGTTCAGTTGTTGCACACACTTCTCACGTAAAATCTCAAAGCATCAATCTATAACACCTAAATATTCAAATCTCTAAACATTCAAGTCTGGTGAGCAATTTGAAATCAGGACTGCAGCATAAAAGGGCCTTCAGCCTCTGTTTTGTTTGGTGCACAATGGAAATTTTTGAAGAAATCAACGTCCAGAGAAGGAGAGGGGTAAGAGTGAGAGGAGGAGGAAGAGGAGGAGGAGGAAGAGGGAGAGGAGGAGGAGGAGGAGGAGGAGGAGGAGGAGGAAGAGGAGGTGGAGGAGGACAAGGAGAAGAAGGAGGAGGAGGAGGGAGAGGAGGTGGAGGAGGAGGAGGAGGCAGAGGAGGTGGAGGAGGAGGAGGACAAGGAGAAGAAGGAGGAGGAGGAGTAAGAAGAAGGAGAACGGTCATCTCCAATGAGATTCGGGCCACTGTGGTAGACCATGTACTCAATCATGGTTTGACCATGAGGGAGGCTGGCCTAGCCTGGTAAACCCTCCCTCCGGAAATCGCATTTCTATTTGATTCCAGGAGTGAGTCTGGCCTGATAGCCCATTGTGGGGGTTTCTAGTGGAATTACCAGCTAACCGAGCCTATCAGCGTCGTCGCACATCGTTCTGTGATTGACAGCGACAGTTGGCCAATCAGGTGGCGAGTTCGAGTGAGCCCAAAACACGAACGGCAGCCATCTTTTTCTTGTCCGCTATATTCTCCGCTATTTTTTTACTTCAAAAAGCTCTCTAACTTCTATTTTGAGGCACGGAATTTACTTATAATATATCGTTTGGATAGAATTTAGTTGTTTAACTTCATATATGTGGTCAATTAATCATGACAAAGCCTATTTAAAAATAAAAATTTAGAGAACCGGTAGGGGTGGGCAGTGACACCCATGTATCCGAATAAGGCAACCCATTTTGGGCATGGCTGTCTCAAAAGTCCCATTGCGTCACATTAGACTGGTGAACTGCTGATTGGCTGAAGGGGAAAAATTATCATTGGCTGAAGGGGTTGTCAGTCAACGGTATTACTCCCGCCCAACTCCAGCCTGCAGCCAATATTGCAGAATGGGCGATCAGGCCAGACTCACTTCTGGAATCAAATAGAAATGAGATTTCCGGAGGGAGGGTTTACCAGGCTAAGGCTGGCCAGAGGGTCCAACCAAATCTGAGCCGCTTCACTGTTGGTGCCATCATCAGAACCTTTAGGATGGAGAACAGGTACTATAAATCTATTTGTCTTGTGTACTTTATGTAATACTGCATATCAATAGAATAGTGTACAGTGTACTCACAGTATTTTATTTTTTTGGCAGGACTGAAAGAGAACCACACCGTGGAGGAAGAGCACAGACTTTCACGGCCAAACAGGAGACTACAATAGTCTATGGTTCTTGAGAACAATGCCATTACACTCAAACAAATTCAAACTAGGATTCCGGCTGACCAGGCCATATTCGGGAACATCCAGACTGTCAGCCTGTCTACAGTGGACCGTATCCTTCATAGGAATGCTTTAAGGATGAAGCAAGTGTACAGGGTCCCATTTGAGCGGAACACAGACCGCGTCAAGGATTTACGGCGAGAGTTTGTGCTTGTAAGTCCCATACATTCAGCACTGATACATGCATGTATTGTACAATTCCAATATTTTTCCTTTTCTACAATGTCTCACTGTAGCCCACTGTGTTGACCTCTCTGTGTCCATACTGTAACTTGCATTCTCATGCTGTCTGTTTCAGCGGATCCAGGAGCATGACACAGCCAATGAACTATATGAATACGTTTTTATGGATGAGGCTGGATTCAATCTGGTGAAGAGGAGGCGCCGGGGCAGAAATATCATTGGCCAGCGGGCCATTGTTGGGGTCCCCGGCCAGCGTGGCGGGAACATCACCATGTGTGCTGCCATGAATCATCATGGTATCCTGCATAGTCATGCCCATCTAGGGGCATATAACACTGCCCTTCTCCTTGCCTTCCTGGATGGCCTGCATGACATGTTAGTACCACCAGACCACATAGATGACCAACAGAGGATTGAATATGTTGTCATCTGGGACAATGTCAGTTTCCACCGGGCTGGTGCAGTGCGTGAGAGGTTCCAGGACCACCCACATTTTTCTGTTCTATACCTTCCACCTTATTCGCCTTTCCTCAATCCCATTGAGGAGTTCTTTTCAGCTTGGAGGTGGAAGGTATACGAACGGAACCCACAGAGCCGGGTCCCACTGCTCCAGGCCATGGAGGAGGCTTGTGGCGATGTCACTGTTGAGGCCTGTCGGGGCTTCATGCGCCACTCAAGGCGTTTCTTTCAGCGTTGCTTGGACAGGGAGAACATTGCATGTGATGTAGATGAGGCTCTCTGGCCAGACGTGAACCGAAGGCTTGATGCCTAAATGTAATACCTAATGTAAAGCAATAAAACTTTTTTGGCTGCATATTTGTGTTTTGTTTTATGTTTGACTATGAAAAAAGTAGGCCTAAATACACTGAGTCATTTTACAAAAGAAATTGTCAATGTCATTCATATGGTGTGTTCCATTTCTATGATTGTGTTTTCAATTTTGCCCTGCAGTGTGCTGTAAATGTTTGGTAGTGTGCAGCACATGCTTATTGTGTGTACTGTAATGAATGGTATGTGTGTACCAAATGAAAACACGAGTTCCATTTTGTGAACAGTTAAAAGATTTGATGGCAAAGAGTCATCTTGCAAAGGCAGTGTGGGGTTTAGCATTTTGTGTGTGAGGTTTTCAGTTTTGTGTGTGCAGTTTTGAGAAAGCCATTATTGTTTGGAGAAACGTGTGTTAACAATTGTGAAAAACTGTAAAGTACCAAAAGTAAAAAGTGCTCATTATGCAGAATGTTCACAAGTTTTCAAAAGTGTAAAATGTCTAAAAATCTTTGCATTGTGAGCTTGTAGATCGTCGATTTTCAAATGGCCGAAATAGTGCTAAAGTGGTTAATGTACGTTTTGTAATAATAATCGAAATCTACAAAGTAACTAGTAACTAAAGTTTCCAAATAATTGTAGTGGAGTAAAAGTAAAAGTACTGAAAACTGGAAATACTCCAGTAAAGTAAAAAAATACCTAAAAATTGTACTGAAGTACAGTACTTGAGTAAATGTACTTAGTTACTTTACGCCAATGGGTCCCTGGCACACAATCTTGTCATATGGGGTTCCCTGACATGAAAAAGTTTGAGAACCACCGCTGCAGATGAGTTATAAAACAAGCCAAGTGCAGAAGTGTAGAAGCCAAAGGAAAAAACAACAACAAACAAAGTCTTCCAGAGGAGAGTTCTCCTCCATCTTGATGTTCTTGTGGGCTTTGTGTGACAGGCTCAGCCTCAGATGATCTGTGGATCTGTACCACAGCTCTAATGAGGGCAGGGAGGAGCCATTAGGGCTTTTCTAATCTGACACACACATAGCTGGGGGGACATTAGGAAGTGGCAGCCGTGATGGAAAGTAATGGCACTTTGTAATGGAGGGACACAAAGTGATATTAATGCTGGATGAGGAGGCTCTATAGAAACCACAGACATGATGTAGTTAGAGGAGAGAGAGTATGGAGGTCTCATGAGGTGATCTCAGGTGGGCTTAGTTCACATCAACAGTATAGTGGAAAGTACCTTTTCCTCAAGTAGTTGTATAATTTAGAGGTATTTTTTTTTACTTCTACAATGATTTGACATTTAGTTGCAAGCTACTTTAGATTTATTTTTATTCATTTTTTATCCCATGATTTTGTAACCAATGTTTTCACCCAGTGCCAATTGTCTAAGTAATCCTGGACGCTACACTCCCTCTGCCAGCCTAGGGAGAGCCCAGACTGAGCTCATTAATCCTCCAATGCATGAGGAGTGAGCAGGCCGCTTCTTATCACCTGACAGGGGGGAGTTTCTCCTGTAGGACGTATAGCGCGTGGAAGGAACACGTTATTCCAACCAGTTCCTTTCCCCTCCATCAGGCGCCCCGGCTAACCAGGGGGGAGGCAGTATAGAGACCAGGATTACTGCATGTTTTTTGTGAGGGTACTCAAGTACAGTACTTAAGTAAAGATTTTTATTATTTTTTTGCCAGACCCAGGGGGTCGGCCTACAGGAGGCTTTGTCGGTCGGTCGGTCTGTCCCTCTTTTCCTACCCAGCCATTCAGATTTCAACCACTAGGGGTCTGGCAGAACCAGGTCTCCTGGTCTTTTTGCCAGACCCAGGAGGTCGGCCTACATGAGGCTTTGTCGGTCGGTCTGTCCCTCTTTTCCTACCCAGCCATTCAGATGTCGGCATGACGTCACCTCGACGCCACCTCGAGTATTTAACCACTAGGGGTCTGGCACATCCAGGTCTCCTGGTCTAGTTACTTTACTGGAGTATTTCCTATTGTCTATACTTTTACTCGACTACATCTCAGAGGCAAATATTGTACTTTTACTCCACTACAATTATTTGAAAACTTTAGTTATACTAGTTACTTTGCATTTACATTATAAAGCATACATTCATTACTTTAGCCTTAATTTATACGCAGGTTATTTGAAAATAGCTGTAGATCTGCTATTTTCAAACATTTTAGTTCATTTAGACACTTCAGCTCAGAAATAACCAGACCGTAATGAACCATTAACCATTTATTAACATATGACCGTTACCATATATGCAATGATATTGCATTCAAGTTTGGCGGTGTGACTCTGCTCATGTGATATTAAAAGATTTCCTGTGCAAAATGACACAGATCTTCAAGCACAAACCCCTGAGCAGAGCGTAATACAATTATAACATCACACAACAGTTATAACGCAATAGTTATTACACAACAGTTATTACACAACAGTTATGACATGACACGACATTAAACCCTTAATGTACAACCATCACCATAATACAACACCATCTACAACTATCCTGCCAACATCAGATGCTAGGGAGGAGGCCGGGGAGGTGGAGGAGTTTTGACACCGACAGCTGAACAACCGGCACTGACAGCCAAACACATAGAATGAACAGAGAACAGAGGCTGCTTAAATGAACCGCCTGAGATGCACTGTGGGTATGAGGGCGTGAGTGAGTTAGCTTGTAGCAAATGAGAATGACAAGGGGTTGAACGTATGCCTTAAAGGAGTACAACTGAATAAACTTGTTAGCGAATGGGGGGGTCCGGGGAGTGTGAATGAAGTATATAAACATTCTGCCTGCCGTGTCTACATGAACTATCGTTTACACTGAATTTCATTTAGACACTTCAGCTCAGAAATAACCAGACCGTAATGAACCATTAACCATTTATTAACATATGACCGTTACCATATATGCAATGATATTGCATTCAAGTTTGGCGGTGTGACTCTGCTCATGTGATATTAAAAGATTTCCTGTGCAAAATGACACAGATCTTCAAGCACAAACCCCCAACACGCGCTCACTTGCAGTGAGCAATTACAGAGCCACACCTTACCCTATATGAGAATGTTTATCAGTTAAAGCATCAAAGTGACGCAATTCCATTTAAATCCATTTGATATGAATGAAATATGCTACATGAATAAACTATGTGAGTGTCAGCGATGACACATTTCCTTTAAATGCATACCGAAGATGCCCTTCACATCTAAAAGCCGACATTCTGCGCCAGCAGCAACTATTAGATGCACATTTGGCAAAACACTACTGTGTTCTGATGTTAAAGGAAATAAACTATGAAATTATGAATAACTATGTGTATAGACAGCAATGTCTAATTCCTTCTATATGATGGCAGCATGCGAACCCTTTAGGCAAGTCCCGCTCGCCCGAACGGTGACCTGATATAGAAGGAATACACTATAGTGAATTACCCATCTAAACCTACCATCTAAACCACCATTAAGCATACGTGAGACCCAACACGACCAAAGCTTATAGATTTACCTATCTATAAGCCTACCACATTAAGGTAAACGTGAGACCAAACACGACCAAAACCTTAGGTTAACCGTGCCTACCAACCTAAACCACTGAAGCATATGAAGACCAGCTATACTATAAAAGTTACCATATCATCATAATACCACACTATAGCCTACGTGAGACCATGACACGACCGATGCTATAGTGTTTTACCTGACCCCCAACCTGCGCTCTGGCAGGAGCAATTACTTAACCATACGACATCAATTATGCAACTCCTGACTTAATTCCATAATTGATTACACATTTACACTCATGCTTTTGAGCTGAAAGAATTTCATCCGTATTTAACGGATATAACGTTCATAAGCAGCAGATGACCAACGACCCATGGCTTTCAGTGTGAATGATGGAACCAAAGATGCTGCTGAGTTGCAGCACCAATCCGAAAGGAGTGAACAACTTGGGGCAAGTCCACATCTGAAGCATCCTGCTTCCTGGCAGCGAACCAAGCCTTGACATGGCCCTCCCAACATCCGAACAAGGTTCATCTCCCCCAGAATTTAACCGCCGTTGAAGGTAGCGAGACATAGAAGAGAACGGACAAAAGCGGTATCAGTTCTTACAATAATTGATATTCCATTAGAATAAAGCGGTATCAGTTCTTACAATAATTGATATTCCATAAAAATAATTAACTGATTTAGAGTGCTTAAGAGGAATTGAAACATGTGACTGAAAGAGAAGACAGGAATGGAAATGTCATGCAAGGGGTTAAAGCTTTCAGTGCAAGAAATGAATTCCCCACATCTAAGAAACCCATAAGATACTGGTAGAAACTGCTTCCAAATAATAATTATTAATTAACTATTATTATAATAATAATAATAGTTAAGATTCTTTCCTCCGCTTAGTAATTACATAACTTCTCGCAGCTAGCTGCGTTCATCAACACATGAGCCGAGTGATCCAAAGCTACTTTTGAGTCAAATCATGCATTAACTTTTCACAAAATTTCACTATCACAATCCCAACATAGATTGAAGCGATTTTAAACACCCATGTAATAAGTTCAATATAAAGCAACCATCCCAGAATACTTAAATGTCCGAGATCATTAAACGATCCATACCATTTGACATAGGCCTGGATTTTATGGACGCCGTTTCCTTTAGAACATCAGTGTGAGTGGGTTACACAGATCAAGCAGTGAGCAACCGACATGGCTTTCAGTAAGCTTGAACCAGAATAAATTTAGATTTGATTAATGATGACCTGCCTCTCATGACTTCAGCAGAAGTAGATCCAGTTATACCACCAAGGTGATCTTGAGAACTGCTCGGCAATGACCATATCGCTGCAGTAGTTATGAAGACCGGCAGCAACCCACAACCTGAACCTTCCCAGCATCCATGATGGACAGAAGTTCATGCCATCGTCAGAATTGGATCACCATAATGGGCAGTTGCTCAAGAAAAATAAAACAGAAGCAGAATAAGTTTAAGCAATGAATGAATATCCCTTTACAAAGACATGTTTAAGCTAAAAGTGAAGGTAACATGCAAGTTAGCTCATCAAACAATGAATCCAATCCATAATGCTGATAGGAATTGAAGCAGCAGAGAATCAGATTAACCTTTGTATGCCCTCTAAATGGCACCCCCTAGAGATAATTACAGTTAAAACAATCACCCCATTCACAAGCTTCAATCCACAATGAATAGAAATAGCTACCATTATCTGCTCTCCTTCCAAACTACTTCCATTAACCCTTCTTACATACACTACAATCCTTACCTCACATTACCTGTTAAGCTTTTGACTTGAATAGCAGTACGGTGTCAATGCTACATAATGATATACAACAGCCCAAATAACTATCACAATTTAAGAACAATGACCTTGAATACAGCTCGAATTGAAACTTGGTGGCAACCAGAGCATAATCAAGCTAAGCCTCAGCAAACTATCCATATTATTTTATTTGAACCGAATGATTCAACCTATTATAGCTACCTTTAACTTGAGCAGCTAGGCAGTATTAACAGATAAGCCTTTTATTTTAACCCCATTTAGATCTTTTGGCCCTAATGTACTCCAAGAGACCACAACAAATACAAAAATATAATACTACTACTACTATGAATGGTATCATGGTGGAATACAGCCGGGTGAAGTATGTGCCATACCATCAACCAATCTTACAAATACTTCCACAATCCTTTTAATTTACAATGACCTTACATTATCTGATAAACCTTGGACTTTAAAATAGCATAACATCAATGCTTCATTAATATAAAACACAACCAATTATACCTAATGAATCAATTAGAGCCTGTTCTGTCCTCAATAAGTGTGGAGGTAGACAAATAGACAGACAGCTGACAGACAGCTAACAATAGCTTTTTTTTTTTGGTAGTAGAATCAGTAGCTCGCACTTTAGAACTAACAGCAATCCAACCTGAACCTTCCCGGCATCCGTGATGGAAAGAAGGTCATGCCATCAAAAGCCTTGGATCACCATAATAGCAGTCAATCATGAAACGAAAAACAGAAGCAGTGTGAATTCAAGCAATGAATATCCCTTTACAATGACATGGTTAGCTAAAAGTGAAGTAACGTGCAAATTAGCTTCAGTGCACTAATGAATCCACCTGCATCTGAGAATCAGATTAACCTTTGTTTGCCCTCTAAATGGCACCCCCTGGAGGACAACCCACTACAATTGAAGCAATCGCCCCATTTCACAAGACTTCAAATCCACCATGAAGTAATTATCTATTTAAGCATCTGCAAACTAATCCACCCACATTATAGTTACCTGAACTTGAGCGTTAATTAAGTGAATAGAACGGAACTGCAGAAATAACAGCTTCACTGAGTGGATTAAATTAACTTGAATATCCCATGATAGTTGTGTACCTATTTAACATGACAGTTACACTGCCATAATGCCTGCACATGACCAGTTAAGAAAGAAAACACCCTTGCCCTTTCACCTTATTCTCACACGGTAGCATTGAACTGATCCCCATGATATGACTGTCAGTTGCATAGACTACAGTACCCAAGATGCATTGCTGTATTGTATGAGACTTCCTGATTACTCCCAAGGAGTAGTCACGTGACACCACCACGCCGTGTTGCCAGATTGTAAGAGAAACAAGCGGCCAAGTCTATAAAAACAAGTCGCAAAACAAGTTTAGAATATTAAACATTTTTTGCACCATGATTACATATGAATCTGGGGTTCCTTCACATGAACACTGTTTAGTAATCATATTTGCTGTGACTTACAGAACACAATCCCAAAGTCGCTTATAATAAGCAGACATGGCAACACTGATTTGATACACATGCTGTGTTTTCCTATCCTGGCTTGAGTACATGTCTGAATTTGACTTCTTGTCTTACATTATGCCCCGTTGCACACAGATTGTCTACGACAGCCTTGATAAGTATAAACATATTATAAAAGCATTTGAGCAAGCAGTAGCAATACAACTGTTGGAAGCTCTGCTTGAAGCTTCAGAGCCAACTAGATGGCACTGCACCATTGTGGGTATTCCCAGAGTCAAGAGTGCCTCAGCAGAACAGCATTAGAACTTAGAAGCAGTACTTATTTTGGAAAAAGATTTGGCCCAAAAATAGCTCCATTACTTCAATACCTTAAGCAAACAATAATAATAATCTAAAATAGCCAAGTTTCATTACCTGATGAGGTAAAGGGGAGTAGCCTACATGGGAAGCAAGCCTGTTGTGTTAACTGTGCAGTGTTGAACAAACAATCAAAGCTTTTACATGGCAACAAGCATGCTATGTTAGCTTTAAGCTACAAACAATTCGATGTTTCCACATGGGAAGCAAGCATGCTATGTTAACTGTGCAGTGCTGTATAACAACAAAGATTCTACATGCAGCAGCATGCTATGTTAGCTTTAAGCTACAAACAATTCCAGCTTTCCACATGGTAAAAGGGAGTAGCCTACAACCAAGCTTCTACTGTACTTGGGCAGCAAGCATGCTGTATTAGCTTTGAGCTACAACAATTCCAAACTTCAACATGGCAGCAAGCATGCTATGTTAGCTTAAGCTATGAGCACAGTAGTGTTAACAGCAATAATAGAAGAAGCATTGTCTGCTGTAGCAGTGGTAAAAGTCAGCATCATTAGCAAAATCATCTCATATAGCACCAAAATATCATAGAGCAGCACACAAAGCGTAGATAAGCAGCAGATGACAGCTCGCAGCAGCTAGCAAAATGCATTGGTTCAGCAACCAAGGAATTTGAAAACCTACAGCTGTTTGAAAACCGACAGCTGAACAACCGGCACTGACAGCCAAACACATAGAATGAACAGAGAACAGAGGCTGCTTAAATGAACCGCCTGAGATGCACTGTGGGTATGAGGGCGTGAGTGAGTTAGCTTGTAGCGAATGACAAGGGGTTGAACGTATGCCTTAAAGGAGTACAACTGAATAAACTTGTTAGCGAATGGGGGGGTCCGGGGAGTGTGAATGAAGTATATAAACATTCTGCCTGCCGTGTCTACATGAACTATCGTTTACACTGAATTACTTTTACTTTTGGTACTTTAAGTACATTTTGATACCAATACTTTTGTACTTTTACTCAAGTAAATTTTGAATTCCGGACTTTTACTTGTAACAGAGTACTTCTACATTGCAGTATTGATACTTTTACTTAAGTAAAGCACTTGAGTACTTTTTCCACCACTGCGCTGCTCTGACCTTTATGGAAATGTCAACATTATTCAGAACAGGGGAAACCCGGCTGAATAAATGGTTGAGAAGCAGTTTCTTTGGCCTACAACGCTACATGTAAGTAATGAGACTTGATGTTATACCAGTGTCTCTCAAACCTCTGTCATGTCAAGGTAAGGACCCCAACTTAATATGAATTTGGTCGAGGGCCCACATTTGAAAATAGTTTGTGCCAGGAACACCACAGACACAATGTTTAAAACATATTCTACATTCTTTATGTTGCATCGCAGCACTATCATCAGTTTAAATACATTTATGTTTATTGTTTCTTTGTTTATCTTTTCTGTTAATATGTTGCATTCATGATAATGTGTATTTTCAGACATTTAACATTAAACCCTCAATACTTTGTAAACTAAACTTAACTCTGTACTGGGTCTGCTCTTTTCCCCACCCTTCACCACAATCTTTGCAGAAAATAGCTGATCTACAAGCTCACAACATGTTGCGCGGTGACGTTCAAGTGGTTAAAATATATATATTTTTAAATTGTTCCTATCCCACAAAGAAAGGTTGCGCTGTGAGCTTGTAGATCGCCTATGTCCAGCAAAGAGACAGACCAAAAAAAAACAGACCAAGTACAGAGTCAAAGGTCAAGTTTATTAAGTATTGAACACGTTTATTAAGTATTGAACACGTATAGGAACACGTTCCTTCGTATGGGATGGAATCAGGAATGTTATTTTATTTATTAAAAGCAGTGTTTTTTTTCTCTGCAGCATCCATGAAGCCCTTCAATCATTTAGATTTCCCCAGACAGACATAACAGCGGGCAGAGATCTTCTCTGATCCTCTTCCTATACGTGAGACTAGAGAGGAATTGGTTTTCCCAGCGGCCGTGCTGTTATTCCTGTACGGTATATTACAGTATACAGTATGTATTGTTATCTATACATTGATCTGAAGCTGCATTGACCCGCTCCCACATGCACGCCTCCTGCATAACATACTATCGTTGCTGTCGGGTGGAAACCTTGAATGTCCAAAACGTTCCTTTTGTTATTGTTATTCTGAAAACATTTTAAGATATCTACAAGCTCACAACACGTCGCGATTGTGACGTGTTGTGCGATGCTCTTGTGTGATGAAGTAAGGCATTCTTTTACGGGAAAACAAACATTTAATATGGAGATAGGAGGGTTCTGCCCGACAGAAACTGAGACATATTGCAATGTTTTTTTTTATCACACAAGGGAAAGGGATAGGTTGCAACAACAGTATAATTATCACCCCCCTTTCTCCCCAATTTAGTCATTACGTCAATTAATTCCCCCCCCCCTCCCGCCACACACACACACACACGCACGCACACACACACACACACACACACGTTGTTGCCACAGCTGTTGTAACCTATACTAGCTCACCTGAAATGTACTGTGGAGTCGAAAGTACATTAGGCTTATTCCTCTTTTAAATTGAGTGAAAGTCATAACCACAAATACTCAAAAAACGTACTTTTGTGCAGTACTCAAGTACTGTAAACATACTTTGTTACCGTCCACCACCGACAATGTCAAACTGACACAAAACTTTTGGGAAATAGATAAAAGTTTATACTTTTTTCATGAATCCTTCAGCAAAACTCATTATCTGTTGTGTCCTTTTGATTTAAATAGAGCGGCTGCCAATTATCACCTGAAAATATAGCTTGTAAAAAAAACTCAACAAAGCTCCTTTTCCCACAAATAAGCAATTTCACAGGCTGATGCATCACACGTTGGAATTGACAAAGACGTCTATAAACAAGGAGATTTTTATGGAGATTACATTTCGTTGAAAATCCACCCAAAACAGTGACAATAAACAGCCATGAGCCAGAAAAACATCTTCATCATCATCAGCGATAGTTCCTTCTCATCGCCACCTGCATCCCAGCATGCTCTCTGGCTCTTATCAACACAGCTCTACCCAATCAGCACTCTCTTTTCACCATTGTGTCGATAACTCCGAGGGGATGTCGTTGCTGCAGAAACCTTGTATCTCCATATTTCCATACTACTTTGTTTTTTTATACTTAAAAGGAGTAGTTCACACTTAAATTCTATCAATTACACATCCCATGAAGCCTTGAAATTCATGGAGATTTGTATATTTTTTTCTCGAATTCCTGAACCAATAATTTGATGACCGGGTTATCGGTCAATAGAAGACTCCGCCGGTCATCAAATTATTGTTTTTAGGAACGTGACAAAAACAAAATATTCTCCATGAATTCGAGGCTTCATGGGGTGTGTAATTGATAGTCAAAAATAAGTAATGTTTTGGGTGAACTACTCCTTTAACTACTTAAACCCCATATGGTTGAGCGGAGTAACTCAGGGCTCTATACCAGTGTCTGTCTTTTCAGTTGTGGGGAAAGCTTTCGCTAAAAATAGCAGATCGACAAGCTCACAAGTCACAACGCCTTCGACAAGATTGTCGAAAATGAATTTTTTTATAAATATTTAACCAATGAAAGGTATTGACAAGCGCTTGTGACTAATAATAACTACATTGGATCCATTCAAACAAGTAATGTTATTCATTTTTTAATTTCTTGAAAAGTAATAGTTTTGGACATACAAGGTTTCCACCAGCGATGATATTCAATATTCCCAACCAAAAAAAAGAAAGAAAACAAAGAAAGTGCAGACAATAACGCGTGTGCCCCGTATGATAGGGCTGAATTTATACCGATAATAAATAAGGCAATTCTCTGCTGAGAAATTCAGTCAGGCAACGTAGATTTCATTTTGTCATTTGCATTCGGGCTCTCTCTCTCTCTCTCTTGGGATTCTGCTACTCGGCATCTCAGTGAAAAGAACGAGTCGTGTTCCAAGTCCTTTTAGAGGGTGTTGGATACGCTGCTGCGTGGGTGCACGAGGTGGGAACACGAGGAGCTCGCTTTCACACAACTCCTATTTTCACACTACTCCTATTTTCACACAACTCCTATTTGCTGTAAAGCCGTTTGGTGAGTGCTGTGCAGCGTGCCACTGTTCGTACAGTATAGCCAAGACTGGCTAGTTCACGAGATATGACTTATGAGAACCAATTCATATTGTAATGTTGTACTTCAGCCAGCCAGTGCTCCTATCAAAAACTTGGAATGGTGCACAGAGAGAGAGAGAGAGAGAGAGAGCGAGAGAGAGAGAGAGAGAGAGACCACATTTCAGAACTGTATTTTGTATAAGAAGAAATAAATACAGTTTTCAGCACCTTGGACAGCGTCCAGAGGATCTCTCATTAATAGGATTGAGTGTGTACACACAAACACGCGGGCCTCGCAAACACTGTTCCCCGTAGCTTTTCCCATTAAATGTAGGACTGTGAAGTTATAGGAAATAAAGTATTTTTTCATTGCAATGACAATGCAGTTGTCCTGGTGGTATATTCGCACCACAACAGCATCTGTCAACTTCCTCATTGAGCTCATTCTGGGGCTGGACCACAGAATATTTTAGAATCGGCCTCAGGTCTTAATGGGTTAAAAGAAGGACCCGACACCGGAGCGGAGCGAAGACTTCAGAGGACAAATGGTTGAGGATGACTTGAATACCTGCTGGTGTGTTTGTAGCTGCGGTGAGGACACACAGGGCAGGACAACATGAAAGGTTTGGAGTTCAGAGAAGCAGGGATTTCACTGGTTTGATCTCTGAAAGAAAAACAGCAGACGTGGAAGTTGTTAGAACACCTACATTCATCTATAAACGTCGTGGCTCGTGGCTGAAATCTAATTTACCCTTCAAACTCCCTTCAAAACAGTTCTTTTGAGTGAAGCTGGCAGCTTACTTCAAAAGGAGTCAAAACATTTCTTGGGCTTGCCGAAAACGAATGAGCTCTCTGTGGACACAACTGCTTTCTATTCGAGTGCCGAACGTTAA
The DNA here is from genome assembly GCF_963280865.1 of Gymnoscopelus braueri. Classification (NCBI taxonomy): domain Eukaryota; kingdom Metazoa; phylum Chordata; class Actinopteri; order Myctophiformes; family Myctophidae; genus Gymnoscopelus; species Gymnoscopelus braueri. The sequence continues at coordinate 10,634,384 of NC_137605.1, read as the reverse complement.
TACGTACATGGATCTCAGGTCAAGGACCCCCTGCAATTAATATCTATTTTGTCCACGGACCCTCATTTCAAAAGAATTTCAAACCCCCGTAAGAGGAGATTTGTGTCATTGGATTTACATTTCGTACAGAGTTCTACAACTTTAGTTCGGGAGAGAACCACATGGGTCTTCTTAATGAATGTGAAATGCAGTTTCAAGATGTGACATTCCAGCGTTTCAGAGACCCTGCCTTTGGCACTTCAGTGAAACATGCAGTGGATTGTCCAAGCATTGTCCCGGACAGAGGGGGTGGGGGGGTTACCAAGTGTGAAATGGTGCCGGGTGCGAATTGGCCTCTTTTCACACTATCAGACACGACAAAGAGGGGGGAAAAAGGCTTTTCAGGAAAAGTGAAAATAAGTGTGAAGAGGTCAGATGTCTGCAGACTTTAATCCTATTATTATTATTAGTTGCGAACGCGGAAGGAGGCGCTGCGAAGCCGCGCCTCCGACCAAGTGGAGCTTACTATATCATCGTGCTTGCGTTGTGTGTCCCATATTTATGGTCTTTCCGTCTGTGTTCACGCTCTCATTGGCTGAAATGCCAGCAGCTGCACTGCCTGGATACAGCGTGTGTTCACGCTCTCATTGGCTCGCGCCCCCATGTCACACGAAACTCCGTGCTGAAATGCCAGCAGCTGCACTGCCTGTATACAGCCGACAGAGTGCGGCAGAGTGCACTACTACAGTGTGGTTGAAATATGCCAGCCACAGTCAATCTGCGTTCGCCTCCAGCGTTCGCGCGTCTTACTTGTAGTAGTAGTATCTCTTGCAGCTGATTTGTCAGTAACTGCAGCAAAACAATACGACCACTCACCAGAATCACTGAATCTATCTTTTTCGTCACATCACCACATGGTTTACACAGGAGTAAAGAAGTGGGTGATTTTCTTTTATTTTTCGTGTGCACTCTATCATCTGTAGTTGTTGTGAGAAAAGAGAGGATAGAGGTATAGGGTAGAGCAGGAGAGGAAGAAAAGAAAACAACACAGGATACAAACAGGTCAAATGATCACACACACACACACACACACACACACACACACACACACACACACACACACACACACACACACACACACACACACACACACACACACACACACAATGTATTTATGTCCACATAAACAGAAGTACAAGAATGCCTTGTACAAAGGACAAACACTGCCAGTGCAGTCAGATAAAGGGAAAACAGCCAGTTACAAAGTGCATATAAGGCAGAACATTGTTCTTTATACACCTCGGCAGGTGTGTGCCATTCATAGGTTTGTGACTGGCAACTGAGTATGGGTCCTGCTGCAACCTTGTTGCGTTTGTATGCTCCAAGCAGCCACACTGCCCCATGGAAAGATGCCACGTTTGTCCCTTCAGGATAAGTGCAAAAAAGCAAGCGTAAGCTGGTGTTCTGTTGCCAGTGGTGGAAAGTAACTAAGTACATTTACTCAAGTACTGTACTTAAGTATAATTTTACTTTACTGGAATATTTCCAATGTTCAGTACTTTTACTTCCACTCAACTACATCTCGGAGGCAAATATTATACTTTTACTCCACTACAATTATTTGAAAACTTTAGTTACAAGTTACTTTGTAGATTTTGATTATTATTACAAAACATACATTAACCACTTCAGCCCTATATACGTGTCGGCCATTTGAAAATAGCCGACCTACAAGCTCACAATGCGTCGCGATGCGACGCATTGTGAGCTTGTAGATCTGCTATCTTCAAAAGACTTTTATACATTTGAAAACTTGTGAAATGGGACTTTCTGCATAATGAGCACTTTCTACTTTTGGTACTTTAAGTACATTTTACCACCAATACTTTTGTACTTTTACTCAAGTACACTTTGAATTCCGGACTTTTACTTGTAACAGAGTAGTTCTACATTGCAGTATTGGTACTTTTACTTAAGTAAAACATTTGAGTACTTTTTCCACCACTGTCGCAGAGTGGCAGCATTATTCGGCGTCAGCCCTGGTACCAGCCCTGGTTTTCAAACATATGGACCAAGTTCTGTGAGACTGGTGAAGTCACAGACAGAGTCCCAGGAAGACAACAACCCAAAGAAGACCCATTCCTCACCCTTGCTTCACTGAGGAACCATAGGCTTTCTTTCAGAGATTTAGAGGCAAGATTTGAACAACGGTACCACAGAAAGATATCAAAGTTGCAGGACCCATGCTCAGGTGCCAGTCACACACCTGTGGCTGCCCACAGGTGTGTGACTGGCAGGTCACTCAGAACGAGAGGGCTTACCAACAGAAGCATATTGGGGGATTTAGGCAATTTTGGGGGGGGGGGGGGGGGGGGGGGAATCCATGCTTCTGCTTTTGATATCCCTCCTCTCATTATACATTTAATGGCAGGTGGGGATATGTTGTATCTCTGCTTCTAGTGAGATGTTAAATACATCCATTTCCTTTTGGGGAAAGGTAGACTGTCTGATATGTTTGATATTTATGTTTTGATAACAATCACAATTTACTGTAGGAACTACCTTATTGTGGTGGAACACAAATTGCTTCAGTCAAGTTCTACTGCTCACCAGATGGTCTACGGCTCTAAGCACAGTTGACATTTTTTATTCAATATTCATTAGCTTTTATTTGTATTTAGTTTTTCAGTTCAGGGTTTCATTTCAGTTCAGTTTTAGTTGAACTTTTTAGGATTTTGTTTTAAGAACTGTCTAGTTTTTGTCTAGTCTTTGTTCTAGTCTTCCAGGTATTATGGGGGAAGCTTAGATTTACAGAAGGTAGGATGAAAGAATGCTTGACATCACATAATTAAAAACTCAAATAAAGTTTTACCCGCAATTATATTTATTGCAGTTTGTTAGCTTTGCATTTCTCATTGTATATTTGTATACATTTTTTTACTTTAGATCTTATTTTAGATTCAGTTAAAATACATTTCTATTTCACTTTTTAGAGTCAGTTTTACTCGGCTATATTAACCATTGCTCCAAGATAATAATATTTGGCCAAACTGCCATCAACATGTGGAGCTACAGTATAGTGTGGCTGCGCCATAAAGCTCCACTGATCTCATTCCACCCAGATTCAGCACAAATGTGGGGATGAATTAATTCTACTACAGGTATTATGCCACCAAAAATATAGCTTGTCAAAATAAATGACCCCCCACCGTTTTTCGGTACTTTTACTGCTCCTAATATTGATGATTTAATGTATAGTATTGTATGTGTTTTATATGTCTTGATGAATTGAATACACAGGACCACAATGGAAACAAGCCCTCAGTTAATAAAGTATTCAATCAATCAAAAAGGCCCTACCTGGTAGTATAGTGTGACTGCTGCTCTGCACATAAAGGCCCCACATGGCGTGCATCAGTACCAGGTTATGGGGGCTCCTATGGAACGTGTGTGTGTGTAGGGGGGGGGGTGCCAACAATGGAAGAGGCATACACGATGCCGGACCGCCGCACCTTGCTCAATGGCCTCTTACTTCCCAGGGAAACAAAATGTATAATGATTTAATTTGTTCCAGGTCAGGAAAACATAAGAGTAAAAAAAAAAGAAAAACGTCTGAAAAATCTACAGATCAATTAAAGTTCTCAAAAACACAAACAAACACTCTAATTAGTGGAGAGACAGCAAAAGACAAATTCCTTGTAAACTCTCCTCTTTATATACACCAGAAAACCCCACCCCTTCAATTCAAATAGACCAATCCCAGCAGTCCATCAATCCACACAAGGTGTCACACATGTTCCTAATCAACAGGCTTAGCAGGCATCCATCAATCAGCTCTTCAGCACCACTCACTCACTCTGAGGCCACACTCATACATTCGCGTGCAGCATGCGTCCGCCCCATACACACCCATGGGGCGGAGGGCGAGGGGTAGAGGGGGGAAATTAATGGGTGTGTATGGGGTGGACACATGCTGCACGCAAATGTGTGAATGTGGTCTGTGCCCTGGGCGGAGAAGCAAGCATCCGCCTCGGCACCTCTGGGACTCTGTGCCGGGGTGAGAAGGGTTAAACTGGGACAGTGGAAGCCCTTAGGGTGGGGGCTTAGGGTGAGGGCTCAGGGTGGGGGGCTCAGGGTGGGGGGCTGAGGGTGAGAGGCTTAGGGTGGGGGGCTTAGGGTGGGGGCTTAGGGTGGGGGGCTTAGGGTGGGGGCTTAGGGTGAGGGCTCAGGGTGGGGGGCTTAGGGTGGGGGCTTAGGGTGGGGGGCTTAGGGTGGGGGCTTAGGGTGGGGGCTTTGGGTGGGGGCTTAGGGTGGGGGGCTTAGGGTGGGGGCTTAGGGTGGGGGGCTTAGGATAGGGGCTTAGGGTGGGGGTCTTAGGATGGGGGTTTAGGGTGGGGGGTTTAGGATGGGGGGCTTAGGGTGGGGGGTTTAGGATGGGGGGCCCCGGGCCCTATTCCCAGGGACATTTGAACAAACCACTAATTAGGGATTTCGGACTAGGCAAGAGGCGTTTCCCCGCAAAATTCGGTATTCTATGGCACCCCCCTCACCCGCCAAACACCTGAGCTACCCGTTACATTATGCATAGGTGTGGTTTGGGCGTTACAATGATAAAACCAATCACCGTGCCAGAAGCCATTGCCTTTAAGAGAAGACTGCGCTAGCCGTCATCCCGATCCAATATATGCTCTAGCCTATCTACCTGTCTGCACTGTTGCCTGGTCTGATTATTATAAGCCACATTGGGCTTGTTTTCCTTCTTTTTTTTTTTTTTATCCAAATACATTTTTATATTAATTTGTAGCCTATTGTGTTCACAATAAGCTTGTCATATTAGTCAGATCCGGAATAGTATATGAAAGCCATTTAAAATATGTATACTATTGGTACACACTGGCTGCTCCCAAATAATTAATTACATCATGTTGCGACAACGCTCCTACGTGGTACACAGACAAACAGTAGCACATGGGTATAATAAATTGGACAGTTTTAGGAAAGGTCTATAGCCTATGTACTCACGTTGGCTGTTATCGTTCTATTTCCACCGTTCTAATGGATTCCAGGGGTGTGTAAACATCTCTGAAGTTGCTCCATAGTTTCCTCTGAAGTGACGCAGTTAAAGTTAACTTACATCCATATTGTCCCCGTTATCTTTCATCATCCACCTTTGTTCAGTAATCCCGAACAGAGCTAAACTTTAAGTTGCGATGCGTATGTGCGTCGCCTATACCTACCCAAAATAACAGACATACAAGCTATCAACGGCGCTGCATCATGTCGTGTCGACAGCTTACAGATCTGTTATTTTGGACAGCATACAATGAGGCGCGCGCGCGCCACGGAGTAGCCTATCACTAAACCAAAAACATTACATTACGTGGTCAACAACATAGCCTACTAGACATGTAACTTGCTTGGAGCTTTTAATGCAGTGGTTCTCAACCTGTGGGTCGAGACCACAATGGAGCACCCAACGCCTGGCGAGCTTGTAGATCTGCTATTTTCACAATATTTATCTGTGGAACCGAGTCAAACAAAATGGGGGGGGGTCCCCAGTTCAAATATGGTTATTTTGGGGGGTCATGAACGTAGCGTTTACGCGGGGAATATAATAATAATATAGCAGGCTAATATATATAATATAGGCTATAATATAATATTCACCCGCACGTCCCGCAGCATGGGTTTAATGAGACAGCAGCCAAAATGAAAATCACACTATGATCCGATCATCTTATAAAAAATTTAAGTGCTTAAGATTTTAGCCCAAACCCAACGGGACCCGACCCGGCCCGTGGCACCGGCTGAGCCGGGTCTTTAATTAATTTGTAGCGTAGGCTATTGTGTTCACAATAAGCAACTTGTCATATTAGTCAGATCCCCAAGAGTATATGAAAGCCATTTAAAATAGTTATATATTCCTACACAGCTGATGCCAAATAATTAATCAACAGGGCAGCGCAACGCTAAAGTAGCCTATAGGTCAAATCAATCACTGTCTTGTCATGACGCAGCAGTAGAGAGCCCCCTTTAAAGTTTAAACCATAACATGACATAAATAATGGATCTTCAGAGCTTTCTTCATGTCTTTTTCACCTCAAAGTAAATGTTGGATTACTTCTTCAAATGAAAGCACAGGCAGCGGCCAGAAGGTAACATTGGATGTGATTTCTCCATTGCAAAAATGATTACGGTTATTCTATGAAACATATATTTCATAGAATAACCATAATCATTTTTAAAATGGTTATGGGGAAGTGTATATATTTATATAGCCCTATTTGCTCCAAGCTGTTTTTTAAATAAAATATAGACTGTTAGGGTAGAATGACTCCTGTTCTTAACGAATTACCAAGATTTAATGAGAAATAAGGCTTCTTTAGAAAAATGACTGACGGGCTGGGCTGGGTCTAATTTGTCAATTATTAGTCGAGCCAGGCTGAAATATTTAGGGGATATGAAAGCTCTAGTTAGTAGTTTGAAGTGCTCATGTGCTCTTATAGTTGCTTATTTTTGTTTTCATAGACCTGCGGACTGCGGTTGCTTATTTCTCTCCAAGGCTGGCAACATGGCTCATGGTCCAACGCACAAAGCCATTGTAGTGTCTGTGTGCACTTGACGGGTGATTTTATAAACCAGCGGTTTATAAAACCACAATTTCAATGTGGGGGATATAGCAACAACACGCCCACGGGCACACCTCCATGCGCAAATAATGCGCAAATAACGGCGTCGGCATAATGGTGACGGGTAGAGCAGGTGCTAGAATAACCTATTGGGGCGGCGCAGGTCCATTATCCCGATTTAACGGGGATTTTTTTGCCACAGAATGGGGCCGCCCATCCTCAGCCCCCATCCTCAGCCCCGAGGCTGAGGATGGGGGCTGAGGGTGGGGGCTGAGGGTGGAGCGGGGGCTGTGTACATCCCAGGTGCTTAGTGGTGGAGGAGATACTTCCCAGCATGCCTCGGGGCGCGCTTAATGTTGTTTGTTGTTCTGTTATTGTGTTATCATGGTTGACTATTTGCCATGGGAATGAGCATGGGGGAATATATGTGTTGTTTATGATTTATGTCAAGGTTGTGTTCATTTAATCATTTCTTTTAATGTTGTTATTGTTCTGTTGTTGTGTTATTGTGGTGATTATTAGCCATGGGAATGTGTCGGGGGGGGGGGGGGGTGTATGTGTTGTATGATTTATGTCATCGGGTTCATTTAATACTTTATTTTATGTCTTTGTAAGTAGTAGTATGCCCGAGCCATCTGGCCCACAGGGTCAGGAGCCTGTCTCTTGTTTCTGAGGCGTGACTGAGGCAGCTTGAAGCACAAGTACGTCTCTGTCGGGTGGAAACCTCATATGTCCAAAACTGTTTACTTTTCAGGATTCAAATTCAGAATCAGCAAAAGTAGCAGATCTACAAGCTTCGAGCTTGTAGATCTGCTACTTATGATGCCTTTGTGTGACACTGTAGTGTGATCAAGTAGGTTGTTACTTTACAGAAAAAACTCTTAAAAAAGTTGAAGTATGGAGATAAGAGGTTTATGCCTGACAGCGACGATAACAACAAATACATGTTTCTCTGCACAAAGGGGCTCGAGGAGAAGCTTTCATTTACCTAACTATGGGTTATGTATAATCAGTGGTGGATAGTAACTAAGTACATTTACTTGAGTACTGTAGACTACTTACAGTAAGTATTTATTTTATTATTATTCATATATTTTTTAGCAAGCAAATACAAAATAGAAATGTGCTATTGACTCCACTACATTAGATTGAGTCTTTGGACCCTTTTTCAAAAATAGTGAAGATTATCTGATCTAAAACCTCACAACACGTCACACGATGTGAGCTTGTAGATCTGCTTCTTTTTTCTTTTTTTGGGGGGGGGGGGGGGGTGGGGGGGCTTCTAAATTTTAATGAAGCAATGCATTGATTAAAAAAAAGAAAATGTACTTAAAATGTGGACTTTTTAACACTTTTTTTTTTTGTATTTTACTTGAGCACTCTGTCCACCCACTAATGATGTTGTCTCCGTGAAGCAGACTTGAACAAACTATTCCACTGCAGTCAGTGCCGACATTGTTGAACAGCATTGCCTCAGCTTTGTTTCTCTCCATCAATCATAACACACAGCTCTCTACTTCTCTATCCAATAAGCCTGTCAGCCAGACAGACACCTGCACAGGGACCAATTAACATAAACACAGCTATAGGTCTATAGCTCTGTATCTGTATCTGCAACCTCAAACTTTACACTGAATTCATTTGTTATTGAAGAACTTGCAACATAGCATCTGCCAAAAAATCGGCACATTTCACCTTTTGACCTGCTTCTCTTTCGTAATAATTAATGCCCTACTTTGTCATAAGACAGTGGCTACACAAAAGTAGCAAAAATAGCTGATCTACAACCTCACAACGCATCACATTGCAACACGTTGTGAGCTTATAGATCGGCTATTCTTATTTTTTTCCTGACACGTAACTGTTTTGGACATGCGTTCCACCCGACAGAGACATTTATTAAAAACACCCGACATCTACACAGTGGCAGACTTAGTGATTTGGGGGTCCATTGTATACGAGGGTATTAGTGCAGTGCACGTTATCATGGTTTATTACGCGGCTTGGTTGAATGCTTGATTCTGATTGGTCAATAGCTGAATTCAGCGGTGTCTGATCAAAGACTCAGAGCACCTGCTGTGCTGCTTGATTTTGTGCTGTATCCAACATGACAGCCATGTAAACAAACACACAATGTCATTTACAACTAAACATTCCTCTCAAGAATGTTTTTGAAAACATTTGAAGCGAGAAATAGACGATGCAGTAACCCCAAATGTACTCTATTTGATCAACACTTCCTTGTTTTCCGGGGCGACCGTGTGTTTAATCATCCTGAAGGGGGTTATTTATCAACAACGACCGGCAAAGGGTACATTATCCCACGTACATGACTACTATGACATTCCTCCTTGACTCTATGACATCAGACAGACAGAGATATTTAGAGAGCAGCTCAGAGCACTACACTCAAGGGTCCACTGTGATTCTCTCTCTCTCTCTCTCTCTCTCTCTCTCAGAAAATAAGGGTACAGTTCGAAAATGGAAACATAATGACATGAAAATCACAATAGGCCTATGTAAAATATTTCATTTCATTTATGGTAGAGGTAGACTATGTTTGAGTTAGGATCCTGTAACCTAAACATTTTTTTGGAGACATTTGAATCTAAATCTTGTACGGGGGTTTCCCTACCTGGCACAACATAATTTCAAACAGAGGTCCGCGGCCAAATTAATTCAGGGGGTCCTTGACCTGGAAAAAAGTTTGAGAACCACATTTTCTTTTTTAAAGAAAGGAAGAGCAATGCAGCGTATTGCTGCGTATAAAAGTCTGTGCCCTGAAATATTCATGCAGACTTTTGTTCAGGGCTTTACCCACAAAAACAACACAGGGACGGTCTGGAGTAGCCCCAAAAATAATAATAATTCTTGCAAAGAAAACATGGTTTGTGTGCAATATGTGAGCGTGGAAGTGCAAGACACTGAGTGTTTGTGAAGGCTGCTAGACTCTGCTCTGCTCATCCACACATACTGCTCTCACTGGGAACCTGAGGAATGATTGCTGTCGGCAGAGGTGGATAGTAACTAAATACATTTACTCAAGTATTGTACTCAACTTAAGTACATTATTTATTTATTTTACTTTACTGGTAATTGGTATTTCCAATTTTGAATACTTTTACTTCTACTCCACTACATCTCGGAGGCAAATATGGTACTTTTACTCCACTGCAATTATTTGAAAACTTGAGTTAGCCTACTAGTTACTTTGCAGATATAATTTATTTTATTATAAATAAAGAATTAACCACTTCAGCCCTATTTTAAACATAGGCTATTTGAAAATAGCCGATCTACAATCTTGTAGATCTGCTATTTTCAAACATTTTAGTACTTTTACTTTTGGTATTTTAAGTATATTTTGATGCCAATACTTTTATTCAATTAACATTTTGTACACAGGCCTTTTACTTGTATCAGAGTATTTTCCACCACTGTGATTGCTTTCGGGTTGAAATCGTTGTCCAAAACTGTTACTTTTCAGGAAATGGGGGAAAAAAAATAACCTGTGTTCCAAAGGATCCAAACAAAGTTATTATTTAGTCACAAGCTTGTTAATAATTGTCATTGGTTCAATATTTATAAAACACACAGACATATTTAACCACTTTAACCTTCAACAATGATTCAAATATAGAAAAGAAATTGCCAATCTACAAGCTCACAACGCGTCGCCTTCTGCTACTTTTGCATGACATTGTTGTTCTTCAAAGTAGGGCATTAATTTATGAAAATAACAATAACGTTGAAATATGGAGATGCAAGGTTTTCTGTCTGAGCAGCAAGCAGTGTCTCCAACTTGGTTTCTGGCCCGTGGGCTCCCCCTACTGCCTGTGAAGGGAACTGAGTCAAATGGATTCAGTTTGGTCTGTGAATGTGTAGGAAAACATCATTTTCTCAGCAACCCTGGGCTGGGCTTCTTTCATGATGTGCTGTATCCCTGTGTCTCCTTCTAACATGATGTACCCCTGTCCAAGATTGTATTTGAAAATGGCAGATCTACAAGTTCACGACGCGTCGCATCGCGACGCGTTGTGAGCTTGTAGATCTGCTATTTTCAAATAGCTGATGCATATGTTTAAAGTGCTCATGTGGCCCATAGTCGCTTCCTTTGGGCTTGTTTTCCTAGACCTGGTTGCTTGTTTCTCTCACAGAATGTGGCAACGCTGCCCTGTCTCCTTCTTACACTGATGTACCCTGTCTCCTAGAATTATTTGAGAGAAAACACACAACTTCACATAATGAAAAAACCTGATTAAACTCGGAGAAAAGTTTATAATTGCTCAATACTGCTATCTACTTCTACGCATCTAAATTCCAGTGGTGTAAACTGCATGGAGTATTTCCAATTGTGTATTCTTTAACTTCTTCTCCACTACATCTCAGAGGCAAATATTGTACTTTTACTCCACTGCAACTATTTGAAAACATAGTTATTAGTTAGTTTGCAGATATGAATTATTACATTACAAAACGTACATTAACCACTTTATCCCTATTTTATACCTAGGCTATTTGAAAATAGCCGATCTACAAGCTCACAACGCATTGTCGCATTGTCGCATTGTGAGCTTGTAGATCGACTATTTTCAAAAATGTTAGTACTTTTATTTTTGGTACTTTAAGTACATTTTGATACCAATACTTTTGTACTTTTACTCAAGTACATTTTGAATGCCGGACTTTTACTTGTAACAGAGCACTTCTACATTGCAATACTTTTACTTAAGTAAAACATTTGAGTACTTTTTCCACCACTGCTATAAATTCCAGGACTCGGTCTGTCCTTCCTTTGCATATATCTTGATAACCATTCATCCAATCTCCTTCACACTTCACACACACATGGGCAGGTTCATGGCTGAGGACCCGAGGAAGTGCAGTGTCGAGTTATAAGAGAACGCTGCGAGACACTGTAGAATGGGTGTAATGTATAATACTCACACACTGTAAAGCAGTTTGGATACACAGGCGCTATAAAATGCACCATTTACCCTTTAATGAACACTGTTCTAGTGAATATACAACGATGCACTTTTCATGCACTACAATATAATGGTATATCATTACAAGGATGAATTATGTATTCTGTGGCTTGGGTTATTCGTCCAAAAGAGTTCATACAAGGATCCCTTAACTCTACATTCATTCAAATTGTGCATAAAAAATATATGACTCTGGTTCATTTGTAGTGCGTTTTGCAGAACTCACTCACTCGCAAGCATCAAAACATTTGATGAGTCTGTTAAAGGATATTACAGAATATTTGATATATGACAATATGACACTGTATGAAGTGCCGCGCCATGAACTTGTAGATCTGCAATTTTTTGGGAACAAAAAACACGAAGATGTTTGAAAATCTTTGAATACACATTTTTTAAAGCGAACATTTGTAACAGTTTTTTTTGTTGTTTCTATATCAGTGGTTCTCAAACTTTTTCATGTCAACGACCCCCAAAATGATATGCATTTGGCCGCGGACCCCCATCTCAAAATATGTTGTTCCAAGGACCCCCCCCAGAAGCAAAGATTTTAGTTAAAAATGTTCGCTTTAAAGAATATATATATATATATTCAAAGATTTGCTAAAAAAGTTTAAAAATCTTTCAAAAATAGATTGTAGATCTGCTATTTTTGAATAGCCAAAGTATAAAATAATGGTTCAAGTGGTTACACAGACGTTACCGGT
>NC_137605.1:10412081-10617081 GCF_963280865.1 Gymnoscopelus braueri | reverse complement strand
AATATTCCACAATTTTCTCAAGATCTTTCTTTGAAAATAGCTGTGACGCGTTGTGAGCTTGTAGATCGGCTATTTTCAAATATCCAATGTATTTGTAAATAGGTTTAAAGTGCTCAAGTGGCCTTTTCTTGGGCTTGTTTTCATAGACCTGGTTGCTTATTTCTCTCGCAACATCTGGCAACGCTGTTCAGACACAGCGTGCACATGCTGCACTCACAAACACACACACACACAGGGTACAGCCACACAGTTCCGTCTACCGTCCGTAAGACGGACGGTAGACGGGCGGAAGTCCCATACACTCCCATGTTAAGTTTAAAACCGGAAGAACGGTCGCGATAACATGGGAGTGTATGGGACTTCCGCCCGTCTACCGTCCGTTACGGACGGTAGACGGAACTGTGTGGCTGTACCCACACACAGAGCTCTGTCTCTGTCTCTCTCTCTCTGTACAATTCCTCTAAAATAAACAGCCCACCAGGCTCGCTCACTCTCTCATTTTGTTTTATAATGTTAACTTAATACAGGACTGGACGGTAATATTGCGGTAGGGACTGTTTGTTGTGGTCAGATCCAGCGACGCTCCCCTACCCACGGTGGCTGTAATGTGCTCTCATTGGCTGTAGCGTGCATCTCCTCGCAAGGTGGTCGTAGCTCCTTTCATACTGTACGATATTGTCTGCTGTCCTGTCTGGGACACATCTGAATATCTAATATGGTAGTTATCTGAAAACGGTCGGAAAGCCGTCGCAGAGCGGATAATCGCGGCCACATCGTCTCGCGGAACCTTTCACACACAGTGAGCATTAGCTCGCCGATTAAAGGCCGATCTGTGTCAGATCGGGAGGTTTTGTCGGCGAGCGCCAAAAAATATCGGCGACAGCAATATCGTACCAAATCTCCTGCAGTGTGTACCTGCCCTTAGACACATAGACCGGGGCCGGGCGGGGAACCGGCAACCTTCTGATTACCAGACGGCCTCCCTACACACTAAGCTACTGCATGACATCACATGTTTCCTTTTAATCAAAAATCTCCTGCGGAAATCTACAAGCTGATCTACAAGCTGATCTACATACTGGAAATAGGCGATCTGCTGGCAACGTGACTCGCTATTTTCGCGTCCTTACACTGGGGTGAACGTTAGGCGAAGATAGCAGATTCATTTCAGAGCAGATTAATATATATTTTTACTTAGAGATGGTGCAAGAAGTAGCTAATAGCCCCCACTTCAGAATACCAAAATCCACGTTAGCAGTAGATCGGCTATTTTCACCCCAGAATGAGGACACTGGTTCAAGTGAGAGCAGACAGTAAACCACTCCAGCGTTTGCACAGGGTGTCTATAATATAATGAGATAGGGCCAGCTGGTTTCAGGGCTTCTTGCAGTTCCAGCCTGCAGGAAAAATGTCTTTAATCAGGTTTTGGAGCCTTAATGAAATGTGCCATTCATAGGAACTATAACCATATTAGGAGGAGAGAAACTTGATTTGGAGGAAGGGGCGGAGCACAGTCACAATTTAATTGAGTTAAAGTACTAGAGTACCCTGCTGTATTGAAAATGTCCCCCCCCCCCCACAAACTGTGAAAATCCCCAATCTACAAGCTCATAATGTGTCACAGTGTGGCACGCCGCAAGCTTGTAGATCTGCTATTTTAACAATAATTTGGACTAGGGCCCCCCTAGGGAAACAAGTACAATAGATGTTGTCTTTGAAAGTGCAGTGTAGCTTTAACTGGAGTAAGCTTCCAAAACACCAAATACTCAAGTAAGGTACAGATAATGAAATGTGCCATTCATAGGGCTTAAATCTTATTAGGACAGAAACTTAATTTGGACGAGGGGGTGGGGGGTGGGCTGCTTCCATGGCAGCGGTGTCTGGTCTTGGGAGTGGGATGATAGTAAGGAATGCGTGACGGATCCAGTGAGCTCCAGGGTGCAGACTGTGACTATATGCACAGGGAAGATGTTGGAGAGGTCATCCTTAAAACAGCATGAATCCTCTAGGAATTCACATTTTGAATTACACTCTCCGGCTGAATGTCTCAGCTTCATCACACTCTCATAGAGGAGGAACCTGTTAGGCACAGTGTTGATTTCGTCGACTAAAACTATAACGAAAAATGCTCGTCGACTACCTTTTTTTCACTAACGAAAACTAAATATACAAAAACTAAGCTACGATGACTAAAACTAAGACTAAATGTATTGACAATTTCATCAACAAATAATAACTAGACAATTTTTTGGGGAGGGACTAGTGGAGAAGAGATCCAGTAGAACTAAGCCTAGTGGAGAAGAGATCCAGTAGAACTTAGGCTAGTGGAGAAGAGATCTAGTAGAACTAAGAATAGTGGAGAAGAGATCCAGTAGAACTAAAACACAAGTCATTTTATGTTGCTATTTTCAGCATGCAACCAAGTGTAAAACCAGGCATTACGACGCCATCAAGGCACCGCCAAAATATATTTTAGTCGACTAAATTTAGTCGACTATAATCTTATGATATTTAGTCGACTAAAACTAGACAAAAACTAAAACATTTCAGATGACTAAAATATGACTAAAACTAAATCAAAATAGGCTGTCAAAATCAACACTGGTTAGGCATGAGGAGTGATGTAGGTCCGTCCGTCCGTCGGTCTGCGAATCGCTAATCTCCGGCACCGCGCTGGACCGATCGAGGTGAAAAAATGTTCAAATCGGCCTCATGGTGGCGTAGTAACAACAGACTGCTTCACATTTTGGCCTATAAGTCTTGAACCGTATAGGTTGATACGGTCAAAAACAAATTATCCTGGATTCCTTGGACTATGACATAAAACCTCATATTCTGCCATTTAGCGTTTTCTTCAAAACACTTTTTGCCACGGCTCCTACAGGTTCTGTCACAAATTTGGTCCAAAACTCAACACGCAAATCGGTACACCTTATCTCTGGAGTCATGCGATCAACATTTATCAGTCCGATTTTTTGCCAATAAAATCCGATAAGTGCGCTCCGAGGAGCACACTTATCTACTTTCCCTCTGCACCACATCTCTGCAGTGAAAATAGTCCGTCAACATCAACAAACGCCTCTTGCAGCCTTCAGTTCCACATATCTACAGGCTATGTTTTGTTATTTCCTCTTGCCCTCTGCTCACCCCTGATCGTGCAAGTTATATCGCCACGACCGCTCGCCAACGTGACCTTTCTGTGGGCGCCAGACTCAGGAAATGAAAGTCTTAAAGCATGTCTCCAGGGTCCACGAGAACAACAGCAAAAAATCTAAAATGAACAGTCGGCCCCACATGGCACGTAATGTCTGGCAAGAGACAAAGGAAAGAAAAAGTCACCCAACTCACCATCGGACCCAGAGGCTAATGACAACACTGAGTCCTCGCCAGCGGCGGAAGAACTTTTACTCAAAGTAAAACTTTGACCATTTTACTTGAGTAAAAGTACAAAAGCCTTGGCATCAACAATGCTGTCGCGCAGAAACCTCTTAACTCCATATTTAAACTCGTAAATTAACGCCCTACTTTATCATACTACAGTGTCACTCAAAAGTATACAAAATAGCAGATCTACAAACTCGAAACGCGGCATGGAGCGACGCGTTTTGAGCTTGTCGACTGCTGTTTTAGAAATTTTTTAAATTTGAATCCTGGAAAGTAACAGTTTTGGACATAATGGTTTCCACGATATACTTACAGTACCACCAGTAAATGTACTAGTTTTATCAAAATGTATCAAACTTAAAAATTAATAAAAAGCGATGCATTAGCTCATATAGATCTGCTATTTTTGAATAGCCGAAGTATAAAGTAGGGCATAAGTGGTTAATGTATGTATATTTTGTATTAATCCTATATTCAAATTGATTAGAGGGAGGGTGGGCGGCCCGCGGTCACAAACATAACAGAATTGGTCTGCCACCAGAATGGTCACACATTGGGTTGTCCACATGTGGGTCCCAGGGGCCCCTAACCTTTTCAACCATTTTTCAAAAACAGTGAAAATACCCAATCCCCAGTGCCACGTCAGGGGGGGGGGGGGTAATCTAGTAATTAAAACATACCTAGTAACTAGAACCAAGCTGCTACTAACCTAGTAACTTGTAACTAAAGATTTCAAATAATTGTAGTGGAGTAAAAAGTACAACATTTGCCTGTGAGATGTGGCGGAGCTTAACTTGTAACTATCAAATAATGGAAATACTCAAGTCAGTGTTGATTTCGTTGACTAAAACTATGACGAAAAATGTCTGTTGACTAGATTAAAATGTTTGGGAGGGACTAGTGGAGAAGATAGAACTAAGTAGAACTAATACAAGTAATCATGAGTGCGCGTGGGTGTCACGGATCGAAAATAGCAGATCTACTGTGAGCTTGTAGACCGGCTATTTTCGGCATGCAGCTAAGTGAAAATCATTTCGATGCCATTAGGCTACAGCCTACCAAAAAAGTTTTTGGTCGATTAAATCAACTGTATATTTAGTTGACTAAAACTAGACTAAAAGTAAACATTTCAGGTGACAAAAGTTTGACTAAAACTAAACAGAATTGTATTCAAAAGACTATGACTAAAACTAAATCAAAATTTGCTGTCGAAATCAACACTGACTCAAGTAAAGTAAAAAGTGCCTCAAAATGTACTTAAGTACAGTATAGACAACATGAGACTAAATGTACTGAGTTTACTTGCCATCACTGCCCTGGCATGAAGGGTCCAGCAAGAGACCTTTCATAGAGAGGTGAAGAAAGACAAAGTCACCCGTCTCCCCTCTGGACCCAGAGGCTAATGACACGAGCGGATGCTCGCCTTACATTTATAATGTGTTTGTTCCCTTCGCTGTGGGCGACAGACACGGCTGTCTGATAGACATAGTATACGCTATTATTCTCCAGGTCACCTTTCGGCTTTCATTCCATTCGTGATGTTTTGTAAAGAAAGGTGAAATTCCAACCCGTTTTGATCTGTTTTTTTTCTCCCCTCCTTCCAGAGCGCTTAACCCTTTTAGACCGGGAACGCATCTGTGTCATTTTTACACAAGACGCGTTCCCGGCTTGAATGGCTTAAGGTCATGTCTCGTCGAAAACTTTACATCAATACGAAAGTATTGGTAAAGTGTATGTGAGGGAATGGAGGTGGACTTCAGTGGTGTTTTTGGCATTGCTTATGTTCCCTTCCCGCTACCATCACCAAATCACGCTGCTACTCCATGCTTACAGGGAGTGAGGAGCAATGATCCGGTGGGTGGTAACCATAATGTTTCATTTATGCACGTGCCACATGCTGAAAACAGATATACAAGCCCACAACACTTGTGGATGCAACGCATTATGAGCTTGTAGATCCATTTTCGTACCACCATACACTGAAGTATACATGGAGTTCAATGGTACTGTAGGTGTGGCAGTCAATAACCATCAATGGAACCGCCTGAACGTTTAAAAAAAAAATCAAATTAATGAAATAATTTATCCCAAATAATCTCGTGGTCCACTGGCAATCAGCCCACGGGCGACTGGTTGGGCAGTGGTCATCATAGATTTATAAGGAGATAATGCTAGGCGCAGAATCCAACCCACACTGACTTCATTCGGGAGAAAAAGAAAGCCGTAAAACAAAAACGAGCACACTCAGTCCATTCATCAGAGAATAGCCAGCACTCCGAAGTCCTTCTGGTACTTTTTAATAAATAAGGCACGGGCATACACGGACGCGTCTCGGCGTCAAGCCTTCCTCAGTGTGTATCAGAAAAAGAAAGTGGTCAGTAGTGTGGTTTGTACCAGGGGGATACTGATAGACAGACAGACATGAAGAAGACAATGACTTTAGCTGCAGTTCATGGTTGTAAATAGCCACCGTGACTCCGCAACAACTGTCAATCTCAAAGACACCTGACTTAATTTATTATTCTTATTTCTTTCATACATTTTTATCTCACAATTTTTGTAACCCATTTTTTCACCCAGTGCCAATTGCCTAAGCTGTAATCCTGGGTCATAATCACCCGTCGCTGAGCTTTCGAGACGTTTGTACCGCATCGTGTTGTACCGCAAACGTAACTTAAACTGACATTTACTTAACTAATAAGTCAATGATAAACACATGAAAATGAAAAAGACATGGCGTGGCTTCCATGTGGATCTCTGCCGTTATATTGATGACGTCACTCTTGCCCAAATATGGAGGGGGCGGCAGCCTGTGCACATCGGTGTATCTAGGCGTGCATGACAACCGATTGTGTTGTGAGTGAGGTCAGACCAAAGCTCTGAGGTGTGAAGTTACTTTAGACTTCCACTTCATTCTACTGAGACCAGAAGATAGTGTGTCCACAAATAGTGTTGTGAGAGAAAGGGATGCAGAACTTTGGTAGACAAAGACAGAGAAATAGAGAGAAGACACATTTTCCAGCCTCAACAGAACCTACAACTCCATCCCCATCACAGTCCATGTACAGCAGCGGCTTCGACCATGAACTCTTGGAAGGAGTGTGGTCCCAAACCTCCCGAACTAAGCTCTCCTGTTCTGAGTGTACCTTCACGTTTCATCCGAGCCACCACAACCTAAACCAAACGCTGAGGAATGGACCAATCTGCTCAGAGGCCTGTCAGCAATTAGTCAGCTCTGTAACCAGCCGGAAACAAGCACACAGAGACCCACCAAAATATCAAAGTCATCAACGGATGACCGAGATTTTAACTCAACCAGGAGATGTAAAGAAAAATCTGAAAACTCACATCTTTAAGCAGTGTGAGGGCGCGCTCCCACCAAGAGTTGGCTGGCCGCTGTTTGCAGAATCTGCCAATGCATTGTCAATGCAAATGCGTTGATTCACGCAAGAGCAGATTTTTCCGCTAGTCGCGCAGACCTTGCGTTTATCTGCTCTCCGCGACTAAGCATAAAACTGCTGGAGGCAGGCGCTGATTTTCTCCCTCTGTCCAATCGGGTGAGTCGAAGGCGGACCGTCTCAAGACTCAGGAAGCAACATGGTGCTCAAGGCAGCAGGCACAGGCGTTCACAGGCTACGGGGAGGCTCCTGAAAGTGAGTGACAGGCGCGACACTCCCGTTTTCTAGAATCCGCTGGCTGCAAAAAACTGTGGCCGCGCACAACCTGCGTTTAACAGCGGCCAGCCAACTCTTGGTGGGAGCGCGCCCTTACAAGAGTTTCACTACGTTAGCTCACCTGAAGATTCACGGGCATGTCCACACCGGAGAAAAGCCTTTCCACTGTAAACAGTGTGACAAGAGTTTCAGTCGGTGAGTAATCTGAACAAACACCAGCGTATCCACACTGGAGAAAAACCTTTCCAATGTAAACAGTGTGGCAAAACGTTCAGTCAGTCAGGTAATCTGAACAAACACCAGCGTATCCACACTGGAGAAAAACCTTTCCAATGTAAACAGTGTGGCAAAACGTTCAGTGAGTCAGGTAGTCTGAACAAACACCAGCGTATCCACACTGGGGAAAAACCTTTCCAATGTAAACAGTGTGGCAAAACGTTCAGTGAGTCAGGTGATCTGAACAAACACCAACGTATCCACACTAGGGAAAAACCTATCCATTGTAAACAGTGTCACAAGAGTTTCAATCAGATAGGTTGTCTTAAGACACACCAGCGTATCCACACAGGAGAAAAACCTTTCTACTGTAAACAGTGTAACAAGAGTTTCAGTCAGTTAACTCATCTGAGGAGACACCAACGTATCCACAATGGAGAAAAAACATCTACTTTTAACAGTGTGACAAGAGTTTCAGTAGGTTAGATAGTCTTAAGACACATCAGCATTTGTGAAACGTGTATGATCCATAATAATCTCGCAGAGCTTTCCAATCCACGCTGTAGTTGCTCATGGGCACAAAGATTTTGTCGGGCCACAAGTTCCAATCTGTGTTTTGTGAAACGGTGTGAAAGGACAGGCCCTACACTAGTGGTGATGTTTTGGTATTTAATTAAAATACGGAAACCAGGTTGAAGGTCATTACCCTGGCACAATAATCTCATTAATTTGAGTTTAAATGTAAACAAAGTCAAAAAGGGGAACAGCGCTGTCATGCTTTTCTGATGTTTGACCAGTGTTGCCATGTCTGCTTATTATAAGCAACTTTGGGCTAGTTTTTTCTGTCCTATTCGTCGTTGCAGGTTGCAGGTTTTTGGGCTTGTTTGTAAAATGTAGTTTGATTATTTGGGCTTGCTTCCAAATGTTGTTTAAACCCAGTGGTTCTCAAACATTTTCATGTCAAGGACCCCCAAATTATTGTCTACGGACCCCATATCTAAAAATGTTTTTTACCAGATAAAAACTGGACACTTTTTTTCCACAAGATTATTTTGAAAATATTCCAATCTACAAGGAATGAATGAATGAATAATTTAATTCCGTGTCCGGAAAATGTCTTGACCCATCCCACGTCTATGGGATTATCAGACACATCAATTTAAAACAAATCAAAATACCAAACATTCCAGTGTATACCCAACCAGCAACTCAGTCTACAAATGTGATGCGTTGTGAGCTTGTAGATCGTCTTATTTTTTTTTTCTTCGGATAGCCGATGTATATAGTATAGGTTTAAAGTTCTCAAGTGGCCTATAGTCGCTTCTTTTGGGCTTGTTTTTTATAGACCTGGTTGCTTATTTCTCTCACAAAATCTGGCAACACTGTGTTTGACCTACTGTAGCAGTGCAGAGGAAGTGGTTACCAGTGGTTACAGGAAGCCATGCGGGAGGAATGACAACTGTACACACATTGTGTAGTTCAGAAACACAACTGTACACACATTGTGTTGTTCTGAAAGGTCACAACAAACTGCAAATGGCAAGAAGAAGGATGGATGCTCTGTGGCATTTACAAACACACGCGCGCAGGCACGCACGCACGCACGCACGCACGCACGCACGCACGCACGCACGCACGCACACACACACACACACACACACACACACACACACACACACACACACACACACACACACACACACACTCAAGTAGTAAGTTGTGACCAATGAGCTTTAGTAACTTTTTACCTCTGGAAGACGGATAGCTTGCCTGTGTTTAGACATTTACACACACACTCTTTTTTTAACTGGTCCACTGGGCCAGTTCACACCAATGCAACTCCTTGCAACCATTATCCCCAAATGGCACAGGCCTGCAACTGGCAGTGGTGGAAAAGCTACTCACATTTATTACTTAAGTAAAAGTATCAATACTGCAATGTAGAAATAGTCAAGTGAAAGTCCAGAATTCAAAATTGACTTGAGTAAAAGTACAAAAGTATTGGCATCAAAATGTACTTAAAGTATCAAAAGAAAAAGTGCTCACTGCTCAGTCATTAGACAGAATGTCCCAATTCACAAGTTCTTACAAGTTTTCAAAAATATCTTTTGAAAATAGCAGATCTACAAGCTCGCGATGCGACGCATTGTGAGCTTGTAGATCGGCTATTTTCAAATGGCCGAAATGGCCGCCGCAACAGTCTCTAAAACGGTTGCAAGGAGTTGCATATCGTTGCTGTCCGGCAGAAACCAGCTAACTCCATTTTGACGCTTTTGCATTTTTTTCTATAAATCAGGGCCATTGAACACCCTTTACGTCTGTGTGTTGGTAAAAAACTATTGAACCAATGAAAAGGATTAAAAAGCGGTTCTGACACAACCAGCTAACTCCATTGGATCCTCAAATTTTCTGCTACCAGCGAAGTCCACTGGAGTTAGTTGGTTTAGCTGACTCCACCCCCTTTTGACCTCCAACCTCATTGTGAGCTTGGAGGTCCATTCAGCTGTTCCATTCAGCTTTTTTCATTTCCTGATTTTTTTTCAGGAATTTTGGAGTTAGCTGGTTCCTGCCGGACAGCAGAGATATGGGACATACAATTACTCTCCACATGGGCCTTTACAGGGGTACATTTACTCTCCACATGGGCCTTTACAGGGGTACATTTACTCTCCACATGGCTGATGCCAGCAAAAAAAAGGAAATAGAAAAAGAAAGAAAACCCTTCAATCTGTCTTTTGAAAGCTGCCACCTTCGCAGACAAACCATCTTCAGCACTACTCGCCTTGAGCATAGATCACTGAGGTTCACAGCTCTGTGGCTTTATGTTTCCCGTGCTGAAAGGCTGCCAGACGCTGCAGGAGGAGTCATATTGGGACTGGGGTTTTATAGAGAAACAGAGATCATCCTTGAAGTGATTTTCTTTTTTACTCGTACAGTACATCATCAGTGCTACTTATGTAGTACAGTATAGCCCTCCATGTACAGTAGTAGTAGTGGCTACACCTGGACAGTATGTGACATAAACATATATATATACACATCGGCTATTTGAAAATAGCCGCCATTTGAAAATAGACGATCTATAAGCTTACAATGCGGTTAGCCCTGCCTAAACTAGAAGCCAAGGATCTCCCTTGATCAGGTGAAATTCCCCTTTGCATGACAGACAGACAGACAGACAGACAGATGTAGGCCTACACACTGAACTGCTTGTATGAAAGGGGATCATATCGACAGTGGCGTAAAGTAACTAAGTACAGTACATTTACTCAAGTACTGTACTTAAGTACCATTTTGAGGTATTTTTACTTTACTGGAGTATTGCCAATTTGCAGTTCATTAACCACTTCAGCCCTATATACCTTTCGGCCATTTGAAAATAGCCGATCATCTACAAGCTCACAATGCGTAGCGATGAGACGCATTGCGAGCTTGTAGATCTGCTATTTTCAAAAGATTTGTATACATTTTATAAATTCTGCATAATAAGCACTTCCTACTTTTGGTACTTTAAGTACATTTTGATACCAATACTTTTGTACCCTTACTCAAGTATTTTTTTAATTCCAGACTTTTACTTGTAACAGAGTATTTCTACATTGCAGTATTGATACTTTTACTTAAGTGAAAAATGCGGGTACTTTTTCCACCACTGCATATCAAAAATAGACACATGCACAATGAGTCATGGTTTCCTTCTGCTAGAACAGACCAGTGAAATAACATCCCCAGCTTGTTTCATGTACAATTCAACAGATTAGACCGTATCAGCGTTGTTGTGTATTCATAAGTCCAGGCGTGTGACTTCTTGAGCGGACATTTGCATAATGCTTCGCTCATTAGAAACACATGCACTCATCCCACCAAGGACCACTAAACAAGCACACAGTATTAAAAGTACAGGCGATGGCCCGTGGTGCCGAATACAAAATAAAAATGCTAATGTGCCTTCACCCTGCCGCCTGTTAGACCTCCGCGGACCAATATATATTCACAGTAATAACACCCAGACAGGTCACAGGGAGGAGGACCGGCCCCCGTGAGGAGAGTTGTCACCGTGAGATACGCAGTACAACAACACTTGTTCTCCGCCCCGCCGTGGATGACACTCAGGTGGGTGCTGGAGGCGAGCCCGCTGGCATCAAACGCTCACTACAATAGATTAGCTGCTCCCAACGTGCCGCGCCGAGATGATTTTGTGATTTTTAACAGGTGCTTGTGGGTCTTTTGTGAATACAGGCACACTTAAAAAGGTCAGGTCACCGAGTTTGTTTGCTCCGCATGGCCATGCATACTGATCAGATACTGTAGATCATACATGAACAACTGGCGGCCCCTTCACTTAATGTGGCCCGCAGGTTAATATCGGAACACTGATATATGATATATGATTTCAGCTGTTACAATTCCAAACATGCAAACACACGTTAATATTAGTAGCTTAATGATTGACTAGTATTAAAATTATATTGTATTTTTTATGTCCAATGTGTTTGTATTTAAGTTCATAAAGTTATCATAAGTATAACTAAATGCATTTGAAATTAAATACAAATTTTGCTTTTCAGGATTCCAATTCAAAAATAGCTAAAACAAATCTGGATTCCAATTCAAAAATAGTACAAAAAAAATCGGGATTCCAATAAACAAAATAGCAGATCTACAAGCTGAAAACGTGTCGCACTGCGATGCGTTTTGAGCTTGTAGATCGGCTATTTTTGCTACTTTTGTGTGACATAGAATGGCCCGACAGTATATGCAATGTGGCCCTCTGGAGTGGGTTTGGAAATATAGTGGATCTCTCCATCATCAAAGTTCCCCACCCCTGCTGTAGATACTGGTGATGACATGCCCAAAAACTGTGGTTCAAATTTGGGATACATTTGCTGCATGATTGCCAATACCGATCTCGTCGGAAAATGTAACTAAGTACATTTACTCAAGTACTGTACTTAAGTACGCCTTTGAGGAATCTTTACTTTACTGGAGTATTTCCCATTTTCAATAATTTTACTTCTACTCCATTAGGCAAATATTCTACTTTTACTCCACTACAATTATTTGAAAACTTGAGTTACTAGTTACTTTGCAGATATAAATGATTACATTATAAAACATACATTAACCACTTTATCCCTATTTCATACATAGGCTATTTGAAAATAGCCGATCTACAAGCTCACAACGTGTCGCATCGCGACGCGTTGTGGGCTTGTAGATCTGCTATTTTCAATTTGTTTAAGTACTTTTACTTTTGGTACTTTAAGTACATTTTGATACCAATACTTTTGAACTTTTACTCAAGTAAATGCTTAATTCGGGACTTTTACTTGTAACAGAGTACTTCTACATTGCAGTATTGATACTTTTACTTAAGTAAAAGATTTGAGTACTTTTTCCACCACTGCATACATGCAACGGTTTTCGCTGCTCTAGGTTTATGCTTTACGCTTTACAGGTGCCCGTTGTGCACCGGCCTGCTCAGGAACGATGCAAGTTGGGAACGATGCAAATAGGGAATGCATCTGTTATGCATTACCTATTATACCCGTTGTCTGTTGTAACCGTCTGTCCGTCCGTCCGTCCGTGTGTCTGTGTCCCTTTTCTACCCATATGGAGATCCCTGATGTGATCAGTATATGGCAATATACATAATGGGCATGCCCATATATGGGCATATCTGAGGGATCGGTGGTTCTGGAAAGTCCTGGTGTAGAGATTCCTTGCATTTATTGAAAGATAATAACATTTGAAGGATCAGACCCTTCCTCGCCCAGGAGTCAGCCAAGCTCCTTATCCAGGCCACAGTCATCTCACGACTTGACTACTGTAACTCCCTGCTATATGATCCAGAATGCCGCAGCACGCCTGGTCTCAAACCAGCCAAAATGTTCATATGTCTCCCCCCTTTTCTGCTCTCTCCATTGGCTCGCAGAGGGTACAAAACAACAATGCTGGCCTACAAGGCAACCCAAAGGCATGGCAGCCCCCATACCTTCAAGGCCTGATCCAATCCTACAACCGCTCCATCTAACTCAGATCAGCTAACACAGGACAGCTTTCCTAAAACACCCGGAACAGCGGTCCTAGAGTAAACTCTTCTCCCTCCTGGCTCCCAAACTGTGGAACAAACTCCCATCACAGTCAAAACTGCAGACTCCAGCTCACCCCCACCTAGCACTTCTCTCTCCCTGTAGCCCTTCCTGCCACCTTCTGACGCTATAGCGATCGATGGCTACCATGCAGACATAATCTTGGTCACTCGGTCTCATGTTTTTGTTTTCTTGACCAAAATGTTAAGAATGTAATTTAGAATGCACGTTATTTAAACAAACGCTATAGGTTCTTTTTTTTTTTTTAAACCTAGGTTCTTGGTATACCTGCACTACACTGTCTATCTGCATTCTATGCATGTGATTGCCTTGCTTATTGTAAGCCGCTCTGGATAAGAGCATCTGCTTTATGCCTGAATTGTGTATAAAACGTAATGTCACCCTATATGAGCATCCATCACGCGTTCCCCAACGAGACAGAAGGCTGCACTAAATGGATTGATCACTTTCCATGTGCTGCTCATCCTGTGAACTGGGCACCAGCTCTCTGGAGGTGATTACAGTGTGTGTGTGTGTGTGTGTGTGTGTGTGTGTGTGTGTGTGTGTGTGTGTGTGTGTGTGTGTGTGTGTGTGTGTGTGTGTGTGTGTGTGTGTGTGTGTGTGTGTGTGTGTGTGTGTGTGCACACGCGCATGTGTGTGTGTGTGTGTGTGTGTGTGTGTGTGTGTGTGTGTGTGTGTGTGTGTGTGTGTGTGTGTGTGTGTGTGTGTGTGTGTGTGTGTGTGTGCGCGTGTGTGTGTGTGTGTGTGTGTGTGTGTATTATGCTTTCTGCTTTGGCAATGTAAACGTATGTTTTCTCATGCCAATAAAGCCCTTTGAATTGAATTGAATTGAAATTGTGTGTATGTGTGTGTGAGAGAGAGTGAGTGAGTGAAAACACTTGGAACACTGGAAAAAAATGCAACCCGCAACTACCAATTTACCAGTTGTAAATGCTAGTAACAGTTTTGGACATATGAGGTTTCCACCCAACAGAGACGACATATAGTTTTAATTAAATGATGCTAGTTTTGTGATGTCAGGAGTGGAAGAATTCCAACCTGGTAAACTCACATAAACTCCCTATAAACAAATACAAGGATACTTAAATCATCAAATTATACATGTAATGTTAACTTTTACTGTAAGAGGCTTACAGAGCATTGCAAAAATATCTGGTTGTAAATGCTAGACATTTACACATTTAATGATATGAACAAATTAACTGATTTTGCTGTTTAGATATGGAATAGTATATAAATATAAGAAGTTGTCTGTAATCCGTAGCCACCTTAACCACTACCACAGAGAATATCAAAGCTATTTTAAAAAAATGCCAATCTACAAGCTCACAACCAGATATGCAATACATAGTACTGTACTTAGTGCAGTACGTAGTGCTTAGTGGAGTACTTAGTGCAGTACGTAGTGCTAGTGGAGTACTTAGTGCAGTACTCATTATTGTCTCCGCCGGAGGTGGAGAGTATGTTTTCGCTTCGTCCCGCCGTGTGTTAGCATGGCCCCTAGCCAAGCTAACATTGGTCAAGCTCCACGTGACACGTGTCAATATGTTGACACCAATGCCTTTGATTGGCTAGAGGGACGCATGACGAAATAAAATCCTATAAATAGGTGTGTCACTTCAAAAGGCCATTTATGTCTTTTGAAGTGAGGTAAGACAGGATCAATCAGTCTTGATTGGAACAGTACCTTCCAGTACAAATCACCCGTCCGTGCGTGTGTGTGTCCCTCTGAGAACACCTAACATTGGTCAAGCAAAGGCGCAGAAGGCCAAAGCTAAGAAAGCATACTCATCTACAACAGTAACACAGAAGAGGACTATAGAGTTGAATTGATCCCACAACAAGGCTCAAGTCTTAATACTGTAACAATTGGCCACCTTAATCAAATACATTATGTAGCACTAGAGAAAACTGACATAGATCAAACACACCAATCAACTGCTGAAACTGTTCAAGACAATGAAGATGAAGAAGACAGACAAGCATTTGAACAAACCAGTCAATTACGACGACTCCCATATGACACATTGCTTCAAGAAGAACATTTTTTAGATGCAGACACTACATATTCAGTCGCCCCTGCAGAACACCAAAAACCACGAGCATTCTACCAAGACGACCCATTCTACCAAGACGACCCGTGCTATTAAAATAGCACGGGTCTGCTGGCGGAGACTTGTGCTCCGAGGAGCACATTTTCCAGTTATCATAGTACTTGGAAGCCAGTCTATGACATCACTAATATGACATCATATTGATGACATCAGGGATCTCCATAAGGGACACAGACAGACGGACAGATTTGGGGGTTGGTGGATTTATGAACTTCCCACTTTATAGAGATAGTAGATGCAACCTGGGGTGACATCTTTTGTTCTACGTCTGTGACCTTGAGCAGTGGTTCTCAAACCTTTTAATTTCAAGGACCCCCAATTTGGTATGCATTTGACCACAGACCCCCATAACTCTGAGAGTACAAATATGGACCCGTACGGTTCCATGTGTACACTCTCAGAGTTACAGACCTGTAAGGGTCCATTTAGTTCCTCACTATCAGTCATTTAGCTGACCTTTAAGGGTAAACTATTTTCCTAACTAAGAAAACTTTGGGACCCTCTCTTTTGTTGTATTCTAACGTCCTGTTATAATGTGTTGTTTTTGCTTAATGTTTAAGTAAAGCACATTAAATTGCCTTGTTGAAATGTGTTATAAGCTACAAATAAACGTTGGAATTAAATTGCCTTGTTGAAATGTGTTATAAGCTACAAATAAACGCTGGAATCCCCTCAAGGACCCTTAGGGGTCCCCAGACCCCACTTTGAGAACCACTGACCTTGAGCATTTCGAACCATGAATGTAATCATCTGTCCAATAATAAGCCTATTGATTATTCATGAACAAACATAACCAGGCCATTGTGCCAAATGAGAACCTATCATGTTTGCTGCAATTCACTCTGGTAGAAGAACTTTAACCCTGGAGTCATCATTCTGGGCATGTTATTACTGGTGAAAAAACTATGAATGTGGACCTGGGGATCCACAAGGCCTGTGAGCCTGTGGGTTTTAAGTACATTATTACACTTAGCATCATCATGGAACGTTTAAATTGCTTCTTTATCACATTAAAATGATTTTTTCTCTCTCTTTAGCTCCAAAAGGTAACGTAGACAACAGAAAAAAACAAAGACAAACATAGACAACATCTAAATACAGCACCTTTGTGAAATTGTGAAAAGAACAAACTAAAATGTCAGCCTGTTCGTTTGTTGAGCAGCAGAGAAGCAGATGAACTAATATACAGTTAAAAATCAAAGACGATCCCATTGCTTTGCAGCAATGGAAGACAATGTCCCTCGCCAAATGTAAGCCTGACCAGTCAGTACTATGAAGAAACATAATCAACGAGGAGCTGGGTGACTAGGCCGACTATCTTATTGGAGGATAACAGAACATGTTAAACAAGAAAAACTAAACAAAAACAGCACACAAAAAATATTAACATTCAAAAAAATCGGAATCTCTGAAAAACTAAAAACAGATCCAATAAGAGAAAAGCCAAGATACGATTTGACAATGAGATCCCATTCCCTTTCCCCTCTCGGCTAAACCTAGCTACTCTACCCACCCAAGAAATTCATAATATTGCAAAAAAAACACAGAAGACTGCCAAAAAGTGTAGGCAAGAAAGCCCCACCCTTTCAGTTAATATCTGTAGTAGTTTGGCTTGAAGGGCCCGTTCCTGTTCAAGCCCAGGTACTTGGCCTGTTCGTCCGTCAGCTCTGTGAGATGAGCGTCGAATGCAGAGAGATGGAGGCTGGCCACATACTCATCCATCTTCTTCGGCAGCAGGTGGACGTCTTGCTTGTATCGTCCTTCGGGGGCGTTGTGCAGCTCCATCAGAGCCAGGGCCTGGGTGGTGGTGCTGATGGACATGACGAACGAGGGAACGGCCGAGCAGCTGAGGTTCAGCAGACGACCCTCGGCCAGCAGGACGATCCTCTTGCCGTCCGGCCAGATGATGTGGTCCACCTGCGAGCGGACCCTCTCCCAGGTCAGCTCCGGGCTCCTCAGACTCTCCACGTCGATCTCGGTGTTGGAGTGGCCCATGTTGCAGACGATGCAGCCGCTCTTCATGCGGTCCAGGTGGTCCCTGGCTACCACGTTCTTGTTGCCCGTGCAGGTGATGACGATGTCCACCTGTCGGACCACTTCGCTCAGCGTCACCGTCCTGAAGCCGTCCATGCAGGCCTGCAGGGCGCAGATGGGATCGATCTCGGTGACGTGGACCACGGAGCCCATGGCCTTGAGGACGGCGCAGCAGCCCTTCCCCACCTCCCCGTATCCGCACACCACCACCCGCTTGCCTCCGAACAGCACGTCGGTCGTCCTCTTCAGCCCGTCCAGGATGGACTCTCTGCAGCAGTAGAGGTTGTCGAACCTCTGCTTGGTCACGGAGTCGTTGACGTTCATCGCCGGAACGCACAGTTTCCCCGCCTTGGCCAGCTGGTACAACCGGTGCACCCCGGTGACGCTCTCCTCTATGATGCCTTTAACGTTCTTGAACACGTCGGGGTATTTCTTATAAATCCAGTGAGTCAGGTCTCCACCGTCGTCCAGGATCATGTTGGGCTGCCAGCCCTCCGGGTCGACGCAGCGGTCGATGCACCACCAGAAGTCGTCCTCCGACTCTCCCTTCCACGCGAACACGCTGAAGCCTCCCTCGGCGAGGGCCGCCGCCACCTCGTTCTGGGTGGAGTGAACGTTGCAGGCGGCCCACCTGCACTGAGCCCCCAGCGCGGACAGGGTCTCCATCAGCACGGCGGTCTGGGCGGTGATGTGGGTGCAGCCCACCACCTTAGCCCCCGCCAGGGGCTTCTCCTCCAGCGATCGCTTCCTCAGGGCCATCAGGGCCGGCATCTCCTGCTCGGCGATTTCGATCTCCCTGCGTCCGAAGTCGGCCTGTTGCATGTCCTTGATGCAGAAGTCTCCATTCCCCCTGGAGTTCTTCACCTGCCGCCGGTCTCGGGGAGTCGTCTCGTCGCCCGAGCTGTCCGTGTCCGACCCCACCGAGCAGTAGCTGTCCGTGGAGGACTGAGAGGCGGAGCGAGACAGCGAGCGGTGGCCCATCTTGGTCGGACATTTGTCAAACTCCTCTTTCTGGTCGACAAACTGGATCTTTTTCTTCTGCGGGGCTTTGGCCATGGCACCGTCCGGGCTGATGCAAGCCTCTCCTCCTCCTCCGCCGCTGTTCTGTGGCTGCGGGCCGGTCTGCTTCATGGCGGACGCCAGAGGCGTCTTTGCAGGGTTCGTCGGGTCGAGGATGCCCGCAGGGCTCGGGTCCTCGGCTTTTACCGAGGAGGGCTCCGTCATAGCGAGAGAACGACCTCGTGTTGTCGTGGCTCCCTCTTGATCTTGACCAGGGTGTCAGCGCCGGGGAACTAGGGACGTCGTCTTTGAGTTGGACCTCGGTGACATTCGCTGCTACAACCTGAACTGACAACCTGAAGTCCTTTTCCCCACCATTGGAGCAATCAACACTCACTCACAAACACACACACACACACTACATCAGTATCTATGACGTATCTATGATGTATACCTCCAAATTTGGGCAAGGTTTCAGCCTGCTCAGGGTTCCATTGACGTCCATTATGAAATTAAACTTAAATAAGTGTAAAACAAAAGAAACAGAAAAAATCACACCCTGTGTGAAGTGGGCGGTGTCTTGCTAGCTAATCACAATACTGAATGGAGTCAACCAATCATGTACAAAAAATAAATACATTTATTGAAACACTCTTTATGATGGACGAAACCATAACTTAAAAAAAACAAATCTATGTTTTTTTTTTAAAGTTATGGTTTCTTATATAGGGCTATGCACATGTGTCATGTGACACTGGCCAATCACAGTCCTGAATAGACTGTGATTGGCCAATCACGGTGCAGGGTTAGGCGGGGTACTTTTTGGCCAATCACAGCGCAGGATAATTGTACAAATTTCCAAACCTCACTTATAGGGGCGGTTTCACCGCCCAAAAATAGGAATAAGAACCGGAAGGAGAAAGAAGGAAAAGAAAACAACAACAAACAGTTAGCCTCCTGCATATTCATGCTGTAAACATGTATTCTGTCTTCGGGACACTATGCGTCGGGATGCGACGCATTGTGAGCTTGTAGATCTGCTATTTTCAAAAGATTTGTATACATTTGAAAACTTGAAACTGGACATTCTGCATAATGAGTACTTTTACTTTTGGTACTTTAAGTACATTTTGATGCCAATACTTTTGTACTTTTACCCAAGTACATTTTGAACTTGTAACAGAGTATTTCTATATTGCAGTATTGATACTTTTACTCAAGTACAAATTGTGAGTACTTTTTCCACCACTGAGAAATGGTAAGCTGCCATCTCTTCACAAAGGTGTGCTGCCTGTCACCGCAGCAGATTTGTGCGTATGTGCGTGAGCGGTTGGTGTTGTTTGACACCAGATGGGAAATATAAATAGAAGTACAGTACTTTGCGGTTTGATTCCAGCATACGCATCGACATCCGAGTACACATGGAGCCTGTTTCTTTTGATTGATTGAC
The DNA here is from genome assembly GCF_963280865.1 of Gymnoscopelus braueri. Lineage (NCBI taxonomy): Eukaryota > Metazoa > Chordata > Actinopteri > Myctophiformes > Myctophidae > Gymnoscopelus > Gymnoscopelus braueri. Next base: position 10,597,097 of record NC_137605.1, on the reverse strand, counting down.
ATTTTTATTGACATAAATGCATATACATGAGCATACGTGTGTAAACTGAGTGCCTGTACTTCTGACTGTAAAAGCGGGTCCATTTGTACAGTCGGTTAATTTAACATAACTGTGCATGACAAGGCAAGGCAAGTTTATGTGTACAGTATAGCACATTTCAACAACAAGGCAATTCAATGTGCTTCACATAAAACATTAGGCAAAGGAAACGCATAGCAAAAGGACATTTAAATTCAGTAAAAAGAAAAAAAATGATAGAAAGAAATTAAAAAGCAGACCTGTCCCAGATGACCTGAGAGCTTTGGATGGTTCATGATATCACAAGATCAGAAATGTACAGTTTTTTAGCCCTAAACCACTCAATGCATCATAAACCAACAATAGTATTTTGAAATCCATTCTTTGACTTTGACAAACAGGGAGCCTGCGTGTAAAGATCTAAGAAAGAAGTGGAATGGAAACGTCCGGTGTGATGAAGGATGTCTTTGTGGTGTTTCGGCAGGCAGTGTCCGCCTGGCAGGAACTCACTGATGGTGGGCATTGATCAACGTGGGCCGCATGACATTTAGCACAAACACAACACCATGCTGGGAGGGAGGGAGGGGGGGGGGGGGAGAGCTGAGCAGAGCGGAGGAAGTTAGTCTGGTTCTCTAGCCTCGTCTCTTTGCATGGCAGCCATATTGGAAAGAAATTGGTTCTCTTCTTACTTCCTTCACAGGTGTTACCAATGATACTAATGAAGGCTCTGTTCCATTCTGGTCGGGGTACTGATATTGTGCATGTTGGCTCACTAGAAACACTCCATTTTGGCCCCTTCTGGTGGGTGTGTAGCTCCGAGTGTACAAATGGAACCAAATGTGGTTCCATTTGTACACTCTCAGAGTTATGGGGCTCCGTGAAAATAAGACAACCACTGTGCTACACTAAATGGAACAGAGCCTTAATTAGTATTATTTCATACACCTATGAAGGAAGTAAGGGGCCCAATTCATTCCCAATATGGCTGCTGTGCATAGAGCCTATTATCAGACTGGAGCTGCGTGGAGCTTCAGTCTGACATTGGCTGCAGTGAAGGCGATTACAAGGGGGAGGGGATTCGAATTTCCCTAAACCAATCACAAGAGATCCACGGATCCGCCTATACATCTGACGTCATCGCACAGCTCGTTTTAGCAGATATTCGATGATTGGCTTGTCGTCAGACCCACCCCCACCTCCGACTCTCATTGGATGGTACTTTTTTGGACCGAATATATCCTATGTTCACATTACAACACCAGACCAAGAGGGGCAGTCCACTCAGAGAGTGGGCGGGGTCTATGGTCTGGAACCAGGCTACTGGTTCTCTACTCTATTCACCTGTTTCCTAGGCTTTCCACTTCCTGTGTGTTTTCCAATGAAATCCAATGAAACCGGTCAGATGACTAATGATATCCAATGAAATCCAACAGGAAGTGGAAAACACACAGCCTAGGAAACAGGTGAATATCGTCACTGTCGGGTGGATACCTTGTACTGTATGCCACCACTTTTTCCACCACTGCCTGACTGTATGTCCAAAAGCATTAGTTTTCCTGGAACTGCTCAGGGGATAAATTGAATCTTGACCAAAATTTGTGTCAGATCCTGTGTTTATTTTACTGGATATTCGTTTCCCCCCCGATGTACAACGTGTTAAAAACTTGATAAATTGACCACTCCACAAAATTTGACTTTAACTTTTCGTATTAAAGTACATTGTGATCACCCTACTTTTGTGCTTTTACTCAAGTAAAATGCTGAATACAGAACTTTTACTAACCAAATATGTCTGCATTGTGGTAATGCTACTTTTAATTTACTTCTTGAGTTAGACATCTTGAGTTCTTCCACCATGTGGTGTGTGATAAGTAGCCCTGGCAGTCATTCATCTCTCTGTCCTGACACCTGCTCTCATTCCTGTTGGATTGTAACCCATTTAGATGGGGAAAGCATCCATGTCATGTTAAGATTTCTTTAGATATTCAAAAATAGCAGATCTACAAGCTCATAGCTATGAGCTTGTAGATCTGCTTTTTTTTATCGTGAAAATTAAAAAAATCACACCTGTGTGAAGTGGGCGGTGTCTTGCTAGCTAATCACAATACTGAATGGAGTCAACCAATCATGTACAAATAATAAATACATTTATTGAAACACTCTTTATGATGGAAGAAACCATAACTTTAAAAAAACAAATTTATGTTTTTTTTTAAGTTATGGTTTCTTATATAGGGCTATGCACATGTGTCATGTGACACTGGCCAATCACAGTCCTGAATAGACTGTGATTGGCCAATCACGGTGCAGGGTTAGGGGTACATTTTTGGCCAATCACAGCGCAGGATTTGTTGTACAAATATCCAAACCTCACTTATAGGGGCGGTTTCACCGCCCAAAAAATACATTACACATAATACAAAAATACACAAAAATACAAAAAAAGTTTTTTTTTACTCAAATATTCTGGGGGTCCCTATTACAAAATATTTTGAGATGGAGGTCCGCGGCCAAATACATATAATTTTGGGAGTCCTTGACATGAAAATGTTTGAGAACCACTGATATAGAAACAAGTAAAAAAAAAAAAACTGTAGGATTTAGAAGACATTTGTAGAATCCCCCAGAAGCAAAGATTTTAGTTACAAATGTTCACTTTGAAAAATGATATATATTCAAAAGATTTGCACAAACTTTCATGTTTTGAATAGCCCAAAGAAAATAAAAAAATGACACAGATGCGTTCCCGGGTCTTAATGGATTAAAAGAAGCAGCCTAAACCTTAACAGCCCGTATGCCAAAGCATTCGTCACATTTTAATGTGATCTGGAACCGACGTCCCATCTGGTTTATGAAGAAAGAACTGTAAAAACAAGTGGGAGTCGCATGCTAACGCTCATAACCCAGCCCACCAGAGCGGTTCAACAGAACGTTGCACCCCTGTTGCATCAATCCAATGGAAATGTGCTCAGATTTAGCTGTCAAGACGTTAACAAGTGGCATAAAAGGAACTGGGACACGTTTGTTTGTTTGTGTGTGTGTGTGTGTGTGTGTGTGTGTGTGTGTGTGTGTGTGTGTGTGTGTGTGTGTGTGGGGGGGGGGGGGGACTGTCCCCATTTGAGTTGAGGCACCATCAATCATATAACTGAGGAGTTGTTGCTGAGTTTGCATGGATTCATTATTCCAGACCGACACTGACTCAGTAAGTCAGTATCTAGGACAGTGTGCTGTCCTAGATAGGTGTCACCATGTTGCATGTTTGCATGTTTCCTCCATCCTCGAGTCATTTAGAGTGCAGCTATACCCACAGTTTTTGGGTTCGATCGTGATTTTGGAGAGTCCTAGACCACCGATTAGCTGTATTGATCGATGTTTTGTCAGAAAGTGCAATATCAAATGTATATATTTATTTATATAACTGAAGTTTGTTTTATTAAACTAAATATATCCTATATAAAAAATGCCTAATGGGTGTGTGTGTGTGTGTGTGTGTGTGTGTGTGTGTGTGTGTGTGTGTGTGTGTGTGTGTGTGTGTGTGTGTGTGTGTGTGTGTGTGTGTGTGTGTGTGTGTGTGTGTGTGTGTGTGTGCGCGCGCGCGCGCGTGTGGGTCAGTTCAGTTGGTCGGTGGACCACAGCCCTTGCCCCCCCCCCCCTGGTCACATGCACATATATGGAGTCACATGCACATAATGGAGATCAACATGCTGATGTCAGAATCAACATAAAACCCCTGTGGATAAAATGCAAGCTTTAAGGGCCATACAATGTGCAGAGAACAAGCTAGTGACACTGAGGAAATAACCAAGCAGTGATGTGCCCAAAGCTGTCAGATCAACATGCACTGATGTCAGACACAACATAAAACTCCTGCAGATGGAAGGATTGGTGGTGCAACTCTAGATGTGTGGCGTGTAAGGAGTGTAAAACCCTACTCACTTTCAAAACTGCCCTAAAGATACACCTTCAGGAGGCTGCAATTCGAAAATGGCCCCTGTCTAAGTCCTAACCTACCCCCCCCTCCTTCATTTTCCTCTTTTGTATATATATATTTTTTTCTCTCTTCATACCAGTAACCTGAAAACTGATTGTATGACATTCTGTATAGTAGTGTGTATATCTGTCTCTTATGTCATCATGATTTGTGTGCATGGGGTTCTCATCTTAAACAAGCTGCGTGCTTAATGAGAGTTCCAGTTTAGTAGACCTTGTATAGAGCATCGCAGTTCCCGCCCACTTCCTGTTTTTTCCTGGTGCCGGAAGAAAAAACTCAATGCATTTTTCCATTGACATTTCCAAAAATATTTATATCTATTAATTTAAGCCTCGAATCAAGCCATCACGAGATGACATGAATCATGACCATAAAACGTTTTTTTCTGTTTTTTTTTTTTTTTTTTTATATTTAATTATATGATATACTATATTTAATAAATACCCTTTGTTTTGCCGTTTTCAACAAAAAAAATCACAGAATCAAACGTTTTATGGTCATGATTCATGTCATGTCATGATGGCTTGATTCGAGGCTTAAATTAATAGATCTAAATATTTTTGGAAATGTCAATGGAAAAATGCATTGAGTTTTTTCTTCCGGCACCAGGAAAAACCAAGAAGTGGGCGGGAACTGCGATGCTCTATAGTGAATTTGTACTTCCATGTACTGTTATGTACTGTCATGTACTATTCTCATGTCTTACTAAATAAACTACATCAATCAATCAATAGTATAATGGATATGGATGCTGGAATATTACAATAGCCGATCTACAACATGTCGCAAATTCAATGTGATGCGCTTTGAGCTTAGATCAGCAATTGTTTTAACATAAAAACATTCTATTTGCCCAAAACAGGCAAGCCAGGATGAAAGCGGTTTAAAAAATCACCGACACGTCGGCTGCACAACAGCCGATACCAACAGATGATTGTCATAAAAAAAAGTCATAATAATGGCAGATATATTGGTCTATCTCCCTAGCTCTAATTTGGAGAGTTTCATAACATGCCTACGCAGAACAACATCGTGACTGACCGAGAATAAGTGAGTCAGTCAATCACAATGTGTGGTTCTCTCACAGATTGTCGCTATGCCCAGCCCAGCGTGTTTGCATGTTTCTTCCATCCTCAAGTGTGATGATGAAGGGTTTCAAAACGCCTACTTGGAACAAAACCGTGCTGGATTTACGAGACATAATAATTATCAACATAACGAAGTGGGGGGGTCACACTGCCACAGAGCTATATCGCATCCACGCAGGCAAACGCACTCCAAGGAGAGGGAGAGAAACTAAAATCCGCTTGTGGCTCATTAAGAGAATGTTGCTTATTTATTTCATTTGACAATGGATGAAGTTTTGGAAAGTGCTCAGTTAATAATCCATTCAGACCAGGAAAAGCATCCGTGTAATTTTTTGATTTCTTTGGCTATTCAAAAATAGCAGATATACAAGCTCATAGCGCGGCACCGAGTGCCGCGCTATGAGCTTGTAGATCTGCTATTTTTTTTTTAAAGCAAACATTTTAACAGTTTTTAAAAACAACTTATGTTGCTATAATCAGTGGTTCTCAAACTTCTTTCATCTCAAGGTCCCCCAAAATGATATGTGTTTGGCCGCGGACCCCCATCTCAAAATATTTTGCTCCAGGGACCCCCCAGAAGCAAAGATTTGAATTACAAACGTTGGCTTTAAAAATATATATATATTCAAAGATTTGCACAAAATGTTCACGATTTTTCCAAAATAGCAGATCTACAAGCTCGTAGCGTGGCACCGAGTACTATATCTGCTATTTTTGAATAGCCAAAGAAATCTAAAACGACACACATGCGTTCCCGGCTTTAATGGGTTAATTACTTTCCAAACTCCAGTCTCAGCTATAAGATAATTAAAGGAAGAGTGGGCACAGCTCTCATTAACTCTTTGACTGCGGACGACGCGATAACGCGTCAAGTGCTACTTTGTCCAGTTGGCCGTCGACGCGCTCGACGCGCTGGACGCGCGTTCATTGTTTAATCTCTGATTGCGCTATGCTGCTTAATATTCAATGTTATTCTCGAGTTCCACTTACTTCACGGACATCTGCATCCGGTTCCATGACCTGGATTCCGTTTCCGGTTTTTGATTCTTTTCCCCAGTCATTTTCGTCCAAAATAGGTAAATAAACGGGTTTTCACACGGTATAACGGACAAACGGAACGGTTCTCTTCTATAATCTATGGTCTGGGTGACGATCAGTCATCGCCGTCGTATATCACAACGTAATTTTCGCCGATCAAAACAATGGGGGGGACGTCACATCCGTTTTCATGTTTTTCCTTGTCTAATCTATGAAGAAGGGTGAGAGAGACCCAACGACATGATCAAAGCTGTCATGTGCTGCGCTCTAGTGGCGGATTTGTGCTGGGTCTTTACATTATGTGTCCTTAAATTATTTTCATGAGAAAAATTCAAAATATAAAAATAAAAAAACACGAAAATTGCTGGCACTGGGGGAGTACTTTATGAAAATACTCTGGCAGTCAAAGAGTTAAGCTCTTCTCTGTTGCTAGGCAGAAGACACTGCTAACAAGATGCCAAAATGCAGACCATCCCACACAGTGGTGGAAAACGTAGGCTACTCACCTTTTGTACTTAAGTAAAAGTATCACTACAGTTACTCTGTTACAAGGAAAAGTCCGGAATTAAAAAGTACAACAGTAGTTTTATCAAAATATACTTGAAGTAAATAAGTCAAAGTACTCATTATGCAGAATGTCCCATTTCACAAGTTTTAAAATGTATAAAAATCTCTTAAAAATAGCAGATCTACCATCTCACAATATGTCGCATCGCAACGCATTGTGAGCTTGTAGATCTGCTATTTTCAAATAAGTAAGTTCTGGGATGATGGCGTATGAGGTGGAAAGTAGCTATAAGTACATGTACTCAAATACTGTACTTACTGTTTACTTGAGTATTTCCATTTTTTATATACATTGTACCTTTACTTTTTAGCATACATGCTGTACTTTTAAACCGTCAATAAAATATCCAGTCAATCAAAACCTGCAGTCCACTGCCCACTACACATGGGCAACTGGCGGCCCGGGGGCCACATGCGGCCCCCTCCTTCACTTAAAGGTTCTATGACATTCATTTTCACTTTATTTTTATTTTTATGTGTTTTTGGGGGTTTTATGACCTCAATTACACCGAAAAAATCTGAACTTTGAACATTCAGTGGATTTTCTGTGGTCTGGGGTTTTCTGAATAATTAGGCTGAAAAGTAATCTGAGCTTGGCCCTTCGACAGTGAGGTCACAGCCGATTAATCCCGCCCACTCTCCTCCTCGCCCCTCCCCTCCCCTATCCTTTCCTTTGGGAGGGGCGGAGCAGAGGCGATGATTGACAGGCAAAATCCCTCACCAGCGACACCCGCAGGCAAAGATTTCTTTTTTCATTGCAGTTGAAAAGGCTTTAGAAATGTGAGCGAAAAACACCTGCCATGGATCAACCACAGTGGAGTGGAATTTTTTGTTAAAACTTTCTATACACGTTTGAAGGACCATGACAAAGACTATTAATGTGTGGTAAAACTGAACGTCATGAAACCTTTAATGCGGCCCGGGGGCCACATGCGGCCTCCTCTTTCACTTAATGCGGCCCGGGGGCCACATGCGGCCTCCTCTTTCACTTAATGCGGCCCGGGGGCCACATGCGGCCTCCTCTTTCACTTAATGCGGCCCGGGGGCCACATGCGGCCTCCTCTTTCACTTAATGCGGCCCGGGGGCCACATGCGGCCTCCTCTTTCACTTAATGCGGCCCGGGGGCCACATGCGGCCCCCTCCTTCACTTAATGCGGCCCGCAGGTTAATATAGGAATAGTGATATATTATTGATTTCAGCTGTTACAATTCCAAACATGCAAACATGACCTGCATTAATTACTTCAGTCTATAGTAGTAGCTTAATGACTAGTATACAAATTCTATTGTCTTTTTTATGTCCAATGTATTTGTATTTAAATTCATAAAGTTAACATAAGTACAACTAAATGCATTTGAAATTAAATAAACATTTTACTTTTCAGGATTCCAACAAAAGAAAATCTGGATTCCAATTCAAAAATAGCAAAAATAATGCAGATCTACAAGCTCAAAACGCGCCGCACTGCTTGTAGATCGGCTATTTTTGCAACTTTTGTGTGACAGATTGGCGAAGTACAAATATTTATAGATGTGTCTACATGACAGCAATGTGGCCCTCTGGAGTGAGTGTGGAAATATAGTGGCCCTCTCCATCATCAAAGTTGCATCACCCCTATATATATATATATATATATATATATATATATATATATATATATATATATATATATATATATATATATATATATATATATATACTCCAGTAAAATGTTTAACACAAGGCTTTCACTTGTAACAGAGTATTACTATGTTTTGGAATTGCTACTTTTAAGTACAATATCCGAGTACTTCCAGCAGTGGTCGAGGCTGGCAGTAGGCTGCCATGGGAACCTTCAATTCTATACTGCTGTGCCTTTAGTGTGTGTGCGTGTGCGTGTGCGTGTGCGTGTGTGTGTGTGTGTGTGTGTGTGTGTGTGTGTGTGTGTGTGTGTGTGTGTGTGTGTGTGTGTGTGTGTCCATCTCAATTAAGAGAAAAGACTGCTGAAGCCATTAGGCTGCTAAAAATAAAGCGTTCAAATAACTGTAGTAGAGTAAAAAGTACAATATTTGCCTCTGAAATGTAGTGTCGAGTAAAAGTATAAACTATTGAAAATAATAGACCATACAGACAGTACTCAAGTAAAGTAAGAGTACCTCAAAATTGTACTTGAGTACAATACTGGAATAAATGTTCTGAGTCACTTCTCAGCACTGTGTCTGAAAGGCTGATGGCCTCCATGTTGCTGTGATAAGTAGCGTCTGATTGCTCACCTTTTCTTCTCTCCTACGCAGAGAGGCTGTTATGTTTGGATAGTTCAGAGCAGAATGGAGACCATGCAGTCTTTCACAATATCAAGACCGGGAACGCATCTGTGTCATTTTAAGATTTATTTAAAAATGTATTCAAAAATAGCAGATGTAAAAGCAAGATATATCAGCTTGTAGATCTGCCTTTTTTTTTTTTTTTATCGTGGAAAATGTTTGCAAATCTTTGAATATGTTTCAAAGGGAACATGTTTAACTCCGATCTGTGCTTCTGGGGGGGTCCCTGGAATAACATATTTTGAGATGGGGATCCGCGGCCAAATACATATGATTTTGGGGGTCCTTGGCGTGGAAAAGTTGGAGCACCACTGATATAGCAACATACTGTTAGGATTTAGAAAACATTTTCAGATAAGCATCGGACCCCCATCTTAAAATGTTTTGTTCCAGGGACCCCCCCCCAAAGATTTGAGTGTTTGTACAAAGAAGTACAAATAAATCTATCTACAAGCTCATAGCGCCGTGCTATGAGCTTGTAGATCTGCTATTTTTGAATATCAAAAGAAATCTAAAATGAAACAGATGCGTTCCCAGATTGGATGGGCTAACAATGAGCATCCACAACATTTTTTGATTAGCCCCCCCCCCGTGATCAGGGGATCGATCATACTGGAGATAAATATTATGTGACTAATTGAAAAGGTAAGAAAATGTAAAAATCACTGGTAGTGGATGAATTATTTACGTATTTATTCTGGCAGTGAATGAGTTAAACATGAGGGGTATCACTGTGGATTACATTACTGTACACTACAAGTATTTTCATGCAGTGTGCAGTAACTAGTACCTGACGTTTTATCTAATAATTGTAGTGGAGTCAAAAGTACCATATCTGCCAGTGAGATAAAGTGGAGTACAGTAGGGCCTATAAAGTATTAAATGCACAAATGTAAAGTATTGTACTCGTACCTAGTTACTTTCTCACCACTGATTACAAGGCACTGCGGGGAGGAGGCACGTTGTTGTGCTTTATTTAAATTACTTAAAGAGTTGTGTGAGGGGGGCAGCGTGTAGCCTGAACCCGGGTCATTCTCATCTGCATGCAATTAAGAAGCGCCTTAGCAGAAGTAAAAACAAAGCCAGACAGACTGCTTGATGTCGCACCGGGCTTTACCAAACCCAGCGGACGGCGGCGGCCCCCCTGCATGCAAACCAAGTCCAGGAAAACACCAAGGCTATTAAACAGCTTCATTAACCCTGACCCCGTGCTTGCATTGTGTTTTCTTGTTAGCATAAACGGCGCTGCCAGAGAGAAGCAGCTCTCAGAGCTACAAAGCCAGTGGATGAAATTGCTCTATACCAGCGGGGGATTGGAGACCGCTAACGCATAGTTATTACTAGTGTGATGGGGGGGGGGGGGGGGGGGGGGTGAGCCTGGACAGAACAACCCTGGTCATTTTGTGTAACCCTTTAAGACCGGCAACGCATCTGTGTCATTTTAGATTTCTTTGGCTATTCAAAAATAGCAGATATATACAAGCTCATAGCGTGGTACGAGCTTGTAAATCTGCTATTTTTGAAGAATCTTGAAAATGTGTGCAAATGTTTGGATAAATATATATATATATATATATATATATATATATATATATATATATATATATATGTGTTTTAAAGCGAACATTTTGATCTCCGATCTGTGCTTCCCTGGAACATCATAATTTTGAGATAGGGGTCCGCTAGCCTGGAAACCAGACCAATCTGCCATTGCAAAACCCGAATTGCCCTCGGCAGATTTGGTCAGGCACCGCTCAGTTGTGATTGGATTTCACTCCCTCCAAAGTAGTGAGGGACCAATCAGGGCCCAGTATGCAAATATGGGGCGGGTTTATCACCAGAGGCAGTTTTTTAATCCACCCCTTGAAAATGCAGGTTCCACACAGAGATTCCAGACTAATATCTACGCAGCCATGCCAGGCTAGGGGTCCGCGGCCAAATACATATAATTTTGGGTGGTCCTTGACATGGAAAAGTTGGTGTACTACTGATATAGCAACATGTTTTTTTTTTTTTTTTTTTTTTTTTTTACATAGGATTTAGAAGACATTTGTACGATATATATTCAAAGATTTTCAAAAAAAATCACAATCTTTCAAAAATAGCAGATCTGCAAGCTCTATTTTTTAATAGCCAAAGACATCTAAAGTGACACAGATGTGTTCCCGGATTGAATGGGTTAAAGCCTTTGTCAGTCGCATTTTGGGTCTTTTGGGTGTTTTGAGTGTATACAGATTGTTCTTTTATTGTTTTACTTTAATCATCGTGAGTGTTCTACACAGTATTGTACTGTAGAAATTAAAATCTGCTCTGAGTGTTGGCCAACAACCGCTTGAGAAACTCTGTGAATCAGCCTAACATAATAACATAATTATACTTGCCAACAACATTGTCTCTGATCACAACCATGTTCAGTGAATATTGAAGCGCTTTACAATGGCTTTCACATTCACCAACCTGCTCATCGGGAGCAGATATAGGGTTTTGGCTCAAGGACAGTTCGACGCACAGCCAGGAGGAGCCGGGGATCGAACCGGCAACCGGGGCGATTCCAAGACGGCAGCTCTATACCTCCTGAGACACTCACTGCCTTCAGTGTTGCGAACGGTGGGATTGATGAAGCACAACAATGTATTCAATAGATGTATTCAATAAATACAAAAAACATGCAGGGAACGTGACGTCTCCCATTGTTTCCCTTTTCAGTTTTTATCCCACGATTTTTTTGTAACCCATTTTTTTCACCTACTGCCAATTGGCTAAGCTGTACTCCTGGGCGCTACTCTCCCTCTGCCAGCTTTGAGGCCTCTAGATCAGCAAGCCTCGAAAGCGTACCCTGCTCAATTATAAAAAACATAATGGGACCATCATTTACAAAACCGCACATCATGCTGTGTGAAAGGAGACTTGAAACTAGCGATTGAAAACATAAAGGGTTTATGAAAACGTTTTCTAAGGTAATACTGTGTACATCAAGTGTAAAGTTGCGTTACGTTTCCAATGACTTGTATTCACATGGAACGAGAACTATTTTGCAGCTAGAGGAGGGGAATCAGCGCCATCTGCTGGACCATTAATGAGAACTGCAGTGTTTTTATTACTTCCGCGTTATTGGCTTCACTTTCTAGAGTGAATGATTGCCGCCTGGTTGTGTACAGATACAGTTATGTGTTGAACAGCATGGCCCGGTTGTGTACAGCATGACGCCTCAAAGCTTTTCCACGCCTTTCTCCTCCACAGACACCGGTATCCTCTCCTCTGTCTACTTTTCATTCTTTTCATTGCTGTTCTTTGGCTTAACCGTTGCTGCAGTGTTTCTTGGCGTTGTGGCGCTGTTTGTTGACCCACCATGCCAAGCTTAATTAGATCATACCGCTTCATCTGCTTCTCATCTTTCAGCAGTTAAACACCATCTGTTGGCGCTCTGGTCCAGCTAGCTCTGGTCCAGAGCGTTAGCCAGGTCTCTCTAGCGCTCTGCCATGGAGCAGTGTTATTCCCATAGACTGAAACGTCCACTAACGTCCGAGGTCTAAACTTTAGTAAAAATAAAGAAAACAATTTCGATACTCACCAAAACCAAGGCATTTTTTTTATGTTGAAAGACTAATATCCGTGGTGGAAAAACATCTCAGAATCCAGACCTTTGGCCAGAAAAAGAAATATGTCGACCAGACGGATAATATTTTTATTTACTCAAGTGCGCCACCTACAGTTCTGATCAATGGCATTATATTGACCAGATATGTAGGTGGCACACTGGTGGGCCCTCAACTAATTGGGATCGAACAGGCAACCAGTGGAGCGTAGAGCAGGGACGTGCAGAAGGATTTGGAGAGGCAGGGGCTGGAATTTGAATAGGGCACCTATTGGATTTTTTAAAAACAAACAATTACCATACTTTTAGGCCCGAAAACCCGACAAATCCGAAGAGGGATCATTGCGTGCTTAATGTCCTCAAAGTCACGCACCTAAAAAGCTTTGAACTGAGCAGATTGGTCCTTCTGTTCCAGAGATAATGGCCAAAACATCTTGAAAACGGACACTTTCGCCGGTTTTCGATCGCCGATTTTCGATTGAATTTTGGCCATTGTCGCCCGTTTTTCTTTAATAACACGGGCTAGGAAGGTCGTACGGCGACAAACTAGATACCTGAGTAAAGTTCACTTTAAGCTGCATCCAACACATCCACTGACATTTCCGTCAGCCTTACCGTTACGTTTTTCGTTTATTATTATTTATTTTTTCAGTCTGGAGAGGGCACTTTTTTAGCGACAGGTAAAAGGGCAGGGGCTCAAGCCCCCTTTCATGTCTATGTGTGCACGTGCATGGCGTAGAGTCATCACCTGACTCTATACACTCACTCCCAATCTTCAGCCGTATTCTGAAGACTCACCTCTTCAGACTCCACCTCAGCCCGTAACACTTGCCCTCCTAGCCTTGACGACCTTGCAGGTTTATGCAAAGGCTAAAATGTAACGTAGATAGCATGTTATGTAGACAGATGCCAGGCCATTGTTGACCCGGCATCCTATAGTGTGTATAGTTTCAATGTAGGCTGATGATAGGTTCTTGGCTTACGTATGTATTAGTTGTTATTAGATTATTGGTTTACTTATGTATTGCTTTATTATCAGATTACTATTTATATGCATTTGATGTATTATCACGTGCCCTTGCTTACGGTAAATCGCTCTGGATTAAGAGTGTCTGCTGCCCAAACTGTAAACTGTAAACTGTACACTGCTTTTCAAACATGGTTTTACTGATTTTGTGGGGGCTCCTCATGCAGTCCTCACTAGGTGAGTCAGTAGGATACAACATAGAAATCTGTGTGGGGAGGAATCAATTGGCTTAATGACTACATTGGGGAGAAAAACAAAAACAAAAACGAGTCGGTGTGAGAGTAGCTTAAAGCGCAATACAATACATAGAGGCTTTCTCAACTATAAATGGCAGAGTCAGGACATTTGGAGGTGCACGAGTTCCGATAAAAACGTTCTGAGACCAGAATGACCATGAGAAGTTCGGAATGATGTCAATTTGTAGTTACATAACCTCACCTAGCTCCCTTTTCAAAGAAAGATTTGGACGTCTACAGGAGCATGTAATGTATTGTGCTTTAGCCTCCCAAGTTAGAGGACTGTGTGTGTACACTGCCCTACAAATAAAAGCCAAAGTACAATAATGTGCAAATAATTAAACTGATAAAAAAGGGTTTTTTGAAGCGTTTCCCCCGCCTAACTCTAATCAAATCTCCCTTTCTGCCTTTATAGCCTTAGCTTAATGTTTTTCTCTTTGCCTTTTAACTATTTCTCTCCTAATAAAGTCGTTTATTTAGATTTGTTTTGAAAAGCGACTTTGGGTACTAAGAAAGTGCTATATAAGTGTGATGTATTATTATTATTATTATTATTATGTTTCCACTGGCCAGCCAAATGGGTTATTGGTATATAAATGGTTTATTGGTATAAATGATATTGCACTGCCGTAATCGTACATCCGTTCATGAGGTAATTGTTTATCCCCCCAAAATCACAAAGCCTGATTTGACCTTTGAGACAAATAAATAATTCAGTGTGTTCAAAAAATGTGTTACTGCACTTTGGCTTTGTAAGGCAGTAACGGAATGTGTATGTTTTTAGTGCTTTGGGTATTCAATCTTATTGTCTCCCCTCTCTCTCTCTCTCTCTCTCTCTCTCTCTGTACCTGAGAGAGCGTTTATCTCTCAGATAGTCGTAGCTCTCCCTCCATCCTCCTCCTCTCTCTGTGTAAACAGCTCACACCTCTCCTGACTCCCCCTCGTCCTCCATCAGAGTGATTTAGTGACTGACGGCGGGAGGATTTCATTTGTATGTTGTCATTATATCACTGTGGAGCATCCAGAAGATACCCATACAGAGTGCTGCTGTTGAATATAGATTGGGGGGGTGGGGTGCTTGGAAAGTAGGGGAGTGTGTGTGTGTGTGTGTGTGTGTGTGTGTGTGTGTGTGTGTGTGTGTGTGTGTGTGTGTGTGTGTGTGTGTGTGTGTGTGTGGACTGCTGTTATGTTCTCCTCACTTTAAGTGTTGTGAATCGGTTCCATTTCACAGTTCAGTATCGTCTCTGCCGGGTGGAAGCCTCATAAATTCGCTACTTTTCATACTTTTATGTGACGCTGTAATATGATCAAGTAGGCAGTGGTGTAAAGTACATTTACTCAAGTACTGTTTTTGAGGTACTTTTACTTTACTGGAGTATTTCCAATTTTCAACACTTTCACTTCTACTCCACTACATCTTTGAGGAAAATATTGTACTTTTACTCCACTACAATTATTTGAAAACTTTAGTTACTAGTTACTTACTACAGATATATATTATTACATTATAAAACATACTTTTAACCACTTTAGCTTTTTCTATTTCCTATCTACAAGCTCACAAGCTCGCTGCGTTGTGAGCTTGTAGATCGGCTATTTTCAAACATTTTAGTACTTTTGCTTTTGGTACTTTGAGTACATTGTGATACCAATACTTTTGTACTTTTACTCAAGTACATTTTGAAATCCGGACTTTACTTGTAACAGAGTGCTTCTACATTGCAGTATTGATACTTTTACTTAAGTAAAACATTTGAGTACTTTTTCCACCACTGCAAGTATAGGGCATCCATTTACAAAAAAAAACCTAAAAAGGTCAACATTATGGAGATAAGAGGTGTCTGCCCCAACAGCAACAATATCATGTTTTGGTTCCAGTTGGCCCCTTTACTTTTAAGTATGAACTGCTACCGTAGCTCCTGCAATATGTCCCATGCATATTAAAGTGGTTAATAGTTAGAAACCATGCCAGTGAACAGAGCCAACAGGACCGCTGTCACAGCAGCCAGCATAGCATCAGGCTACTGGACGGAAAGTGCATTTTACTGTGAAGGACCCACAAACTAATATATATTTGGCCGTGGACCCCCATCTGAAAAGGTTTTGTGCCAGGGACCCCCATTCAAGGTTTAAAAATGTTAAAGGGATAGTTCACCCCCAAAATGACTTTTTTTCCCTATCAATTAGTCACCCTGCATGGACACTTGAATTCATGGATATTCTTTTTGTTTTTGTCGCATTCCTAAGCCAATAATTGACCGGCTGCGGTTCCGGTTGGAGACACAAAGAGTCTCCTCTCTTTGGTCTCCCACCGGAACCACTGCCTACCGGTCCGCTGGTCATCTTAGGAATGCGACAAAAACAAAAAAATATCCATGATTTCAAGTCTCCATGCAGGGTGACTAATCGGTAGAGGAAAAGTCAATTGGAGGTGAACTATCCCTTTAAAAATGTAAAATAAAGTCACAATGCACCCAAGCGCCAGTTTTCCCATTCTATTAACCACTTGAACCCTACATAATGCTTATGTCACAAGGACTTATCCAACCCTTAATGCTGAGTGTCACGCAGGGAGGCATTGGGCCCCGTTTTGAATAGTCTTCGGTACGACTCGGCCGGGGATTGAACCCTGAACAATGTGAGGGTGGGGGACACTGTAACCTCAGGACCACCCCTGGACGAATCCTCACATTATAGTGAAGAGGTATGGTAACTGTATTAAAACATGGTCATTGTGATCTGGCACTTAAACTCCAGCATGAGATCTTAAACTATTAACTGCAGGCTTATTCAAGCGTGGATATGAGAGCCTGGGGTCTCGTTATGGCCGTGATGTATGGATTTCTGTCATATTAGCTTCACACCTCGCCTCACACACTGAGGACTGGGATACCATTAACCAAATCCACTCTGTCGGCTGGAAAGCTTGTATGTCCAAAACCAGTGGTGGGAAAAGTACTCACATGTTTTACTTAAGTCAAAGTATCAATACTGCAATGTAGAAACACTCTGTTACAAGTAAAAGTCCGGAAATTCAAAATGTACTTGAGTAGAAGTACAAACGTATTGGCATCAACATGTACTTAAAGTGCCAAAAGTAGAAAGTACTCATTATGCAGAATGTCCCATTTCACAAGTTTTCAAATGTATATATATTTTTTGAAAATAGCTGATCTACAAGCTCACGATGCGTCGCGATACAGCGCATTGTGAGCTTGTAGATCGTCCATTTTCAAATGGTCGAAATGTATATAGGGCTAAAGTGGTAAATGCCTAAACTGTAATGTATGTTTCGTAATAATAATAAAATCTACAAAGTAACTAGTAACTAAAGTTTTCAAATAATAGTAGTGGAGTAAAAGTACAATATTTGCCTCTGAGATATAGTGGAGTAGAAGCAAAAAGTACTGAAAACTGTAATGTACTTAGTTACTTTCCACCACTGTCCAAAACCCATATTTTTCAGGAAATGGAAAATAAAATAACCTGTTTCCCCAATTGATCCAATGTAGTTTATTACTTAGTCACAAGCTTTTCATTGGTTCAATATGTATTAAATCGACAGACACACTTAACTACTTTGACTTTTTCCCCCCCAAATATAGCTTAAATAGCAGATCTACAAGCTCACGAGTCACGATGCGTCGCAATGCAGTTGTAGATCGGCCATTTAGCTCATTTTACGTGAAACTCTTGTACAAGAAAGTATAGGGTATTAATTTCTCATAAAAGAGTTGAAAAATTGAGATACTAGGTTTCAACCAAACAGAGACTATATCGTCTCTGTTGGGTGGAAACCTCATATGTCCAAAACTCTTACTTTTCAGGATTCACATTCAAAAGCATCAAAAGTAGCAGATCTACAAGCTCAAAACGCGGCGCGAAGTGACACGTTTCGAGCTTGTGGATCTGCTACTTTTGATGCTTTTGTGTGATGCTGTAGTATGATCAAGTAGGGCGTTAATATACGAAAAAACACAAACCGGAATATGGAGATAAGAGGTTTCTGCCCTGACAGAGACTAGATGTATGATTAAAGTGGTCCTGCCAGGCAGAAGCACATCGTATTCCCATGTTGGACATTCATTCCACACAGGATGGATTCATGCTAACGACAACGCACTTTAAAAGGAAAACGGCCACAGCGTCTCAGAATGGCTATCGATCCACTTCTCAGTCTCATGTCTGGTGCCGTGTCCAATATCTTCTTCATCTACATGTCCATATAACCACAGCTATTGAGAGAGAGTTATGACTTCCGCTGTCATCCAAGAATATTCAATATTAACATCGTCGCTGACACTTTGCATCTCCATATTTCAATTTCTATAATGTTTTATTAACTAATGCCCCTAATTGCCCCATACTACAGTGTCACACAAAAGTAGCAAAAAAATTGCGGATCTTCACGGTTGCAACGCGTCGCATCGCCACACGTTGTGGGCTTCGCTATTTTTGCTATTTTTGAAAAAGTTAAATAACATGAAAGTGGTTAACTCATTGCCTATGACGAGTTGACGTGTGTGTGGTGTTTTCAATGGTTTACGCTTGAGGCGCTGTTCGCCAACCTATGAGTTATCCTTTGACTTCTGGAGAACAGTGGACCCGGAAATAATGTGATCACAACAAACCCAGCCCCGAACAGATCTAATGTTAAAGGA
This sequence comes from Gymnoscopelus braueri, assembly GCF_963280865.1. Taxonomy (NCBI): domain Eukaryota; kingdom Metazoa; phylum Chordata; class Actinopteri; order Myctophiformes; family Myctophidae; genus Gymnoscopelus; species Gymnoscopelus braueri. The sequence goes on along the minus strand of NC_137605.1, from coordinate 10,578,571 downwards.
TTTAGAAAAATAAACAAGCCACATTCAACTGCCCTTAACTATGGAATGGATTACCGTGGCGGCACAATTTTCTACAAGACTCGGTCTCGTCTTTTAACCCATTGAGACCTGGAACGCATCTCTGTCATTTTTTTTTTTTTTAGAAAAAAGGCTTTATTTTACAGTTCGGCTATTCAAAAATAGCAGATATTCAAGCTCATAGTGCCGCGCCATGAGCTTGTAGATCTGCTATTTTTGAGAAATCGTGAACATTTGTGGAAATCTTTGAATACATGTTTTTTCAAGCGAACATGTGTAACTCAAATCTTTGCTTCTGGGGGTCCCTGGAACAAAATATTTTTAGATGGGGGTCCTTGGCCAAATACATATCATTTTGGGGTCCTTGACATGAAAAAGTTTGAGAATCACTGATATAATAGCATACGTTTTTTTCAAAAAACAGTTAGGATTTAGAAGACATTTTGTAGAATGGGATACTCAGGCCTTAATGGTTAGTAAAGGTCAGTAGGTTAGTAAAAACGCTCTGAATCGCTGGCAAGGGCAGCTGTAGACGATGTTTTAACAGTCGATGAGTTAAGTGTGCCTGTGGGTTTTATAAATATTGAACCAATGAAAGGTGTTAACAAGATCTTGTGACTAAATAATTACTACATCGGATCCATTGGAACACAGGTTAGTTTATTTTCCATTTCATGAAAAGTAATGCATGTTTTTGGACCACCGACATGGCAACTATATCCAATACTAGTCCATATCCGGGGATATGCACACGCACACTACAGCATGTACAGACTAGACTTGCTCTTTTACTCGTAACAGAGTATTTCTACATTTTGGTATTTCTACTTAAAATGTACGTACAGTAAGTAAAACAATCTGAGAATGTATTTTCTGTTTACTAAGGAGCTGGAGAGACGGGGAGACCCCTGTTACTGAACAAAATACTCTATATTGCAATGATTACCATCACAATATAGAGCTTTAACCTTTTTACAAGATCACCCTACCTTTAATTACAGTACTTGAGTAAAAGTACTCGGTTACTTTCCACCACTGGGATTTATCCCTTATAATTTCCTATGTTGAGCCGAGTGTCAACAGAGACAGAGAGGAGGATGAGTCACAGTTAACCCATTCAGACCTGAGGCACATTCTACTAAATGTCTTCTAAATCAGTTTTCTGAAACACTTATGTTGCTATATATTATATATATATCAGTGGTACTCAAAACTTTTCATGTCAAGGACCACCCAAAATGATATGTATTTGGCCGCGGACCCCCATCTCAAAATACCCCCCCCCCCCCGAAGCAAAGATTTGAGTTACAAATGTTCGCTTTAAAAAAAAAAAAAAAAGAAGCAGATCTACAAGCTCATAGCGCTATGAGCTTGTAGATCTATAAGCCAAGATCTGCTGTAGATCTTGGCTATTTGGCTATGTTTGAATAGCCAAATAGCCAAAGTATAAGATATAAGTACAAAATAAAATAAATAAAATAAATAAAATAAATAAAATAAATAAAATAAATAAAATAAATAAAATAAATAAAATAAATAAAATAAATAAAATAAATAAAATAAATAAAATAAATAAAATAAATAAAATAAATAAAATAAATAAAATACATTAAATACATTAAATAAATAAATAAATAAATTAATAAATTAATAAATTAATAAAATTAATAAAATTAATAAAATTAATAAAATTAATAAATAATAAATAATAAATATAAAAATGACAGATGCTTTCCCCGGTCTTAATGGTTTAACAAGTGGGTGCGTTTTTGATTTGAAAGCACAAACACAGCTCTTCACAGAGCAGAGCTCCAAACAGCCAGCCCAGCGCTCCTCTCTCTCTGAAGCACCTCCTCAGATAGGAGGGCTCATCCACTTCTCCTCCACAATGCTAATGCACCGCGCTATAGCTGGATAATGGCCCTTTTATCTGAAGTGTGCATGTTCATTAATCTTTCAACTAAATAAAAGAACAATCTAACCCTGTTATTTGCAACATGAAAATGACAATTTTAACTGGAATAATTGTATTTTTTTGTCACTGTCAGCGGTGGAACTCTTGTATGTCCAAAACTGTTACTTTTCAGAAAATGTTAAATAAAATAACCTTGTAGTTATTATTTAGTCACTAGCTCTTGTTAAAACTCATTGACTGCCAGAAATAAAACATAATTTTGCCACGCCACTGCCAGCGATGTTCGAGTGTTTTCACTCTCCTTTGAAAAATCATAGAATATTTATCTCCAGTATGATCGATCCCCTGATCGCTTTAAAAGACGTATCAGAGTCTCGTAGAATCGGGGGGTGAAAAAGCGAGCCGCCGTGATCATCCGTATCCGTTCCATAGTTGTTAGCTGAAAATAGCCGATCTACAAGCTCACAACGTGATGCATTCATTGCATCGTTAGCCTGATTCCAGACAAATCTGCCATTGCAAAAAAAAAAATGCCCTTGTGATATTGTCTGGCCACGCAAGGCTAATGCATTGTGAGCTTGTAGTTGGGCTATTTCCAGTGAACATTTGCACCAGAATGTGGAAGCTTCAGGGTTCAAGTGGTTAAATGACCTTGTCCCCCCTGTAATTTAACACAACCATGGGGGGGAAATGCATTCTACTATGCTGCCACCCAAAATGTGGAGTGCTCTAACAACAGCCATTAAAGATCTTAACTCCCTAAACCACATTTAAGACTAACCTAAAACCATTGCAGACCTCAAATTACAACTGGTCTTATATTCATATATCATGTTCTGCTACTGGAGCTTTTGCCGTTATGTATGTATTGTATTGCATGTCTTATTGATGAATTGAGTACAATGGACCACAATGAAAACAAGCCCCCCCCGGAGCTTTACTCTATGTGTTATCCTTTTTAGCATAACTTTTGACTGTACTACTTGTACCGTTAACAATCTTGTTACTAAAGTATTCAATTCATAAAAAAAAAAAAGGAAGTTCTACAGCCGAGCTGCAGTTTTCTAGGAGTTTTGTTCCAGAATGATGTGGAGCATGAAAACGGAACGCAGCTTCTCCACGTTTAGTTGTGAAGTTCAGTGGTGTAAAGTAACTAAGTACATGTACTTAAGTACAATTTTGAGATATATTTACTTTACTGGAGTATTTCCAATTTTCAGTACTTTTACTTCTACTCCGCTACATCTCATAGACAAATATTACCACTACAATTATTTGAAAACTTTAGTTACTAGTTACTTTGTAAATTTGTATTATTATTACAAAACACATACATTAACCACTTCAGCCCTATATACATTTCGGCCATTTGAAAATAGCAGATCTACAAGCTCAACAATGTGTCGCAACGCAACGCATTGTTGAGCTTGTAGATCTTCTATTTTCAAAGAATTCTTATACATTTGAAAACTGTATAATGAGTACTTTCTACTTTTGGTACTATGAGTACATTTTGATACCAATACCTTTGTACTTTTACTCCAAGCCAATTTTTAATTCCGGACTTTTCCTTGTAACAGTTATTTCTACATTGCAGTATTGATGCATGTACTTAAGTAAGAAATGTGAGTACTTTTTCCACCACTGGTGAAGTTTCCAGAAGCAGCAGGACAGTCTAATCAGAAACAGTGTGACAGACAGTCAGGCCTGGAGCTTTTTATCAGCTCTTCTCTGGGATTTACTTACTGCTGCTGTCAGCCCTGGACGCTGTCATCTATCAGCCCCATGTTGGAAGTACTTCAAAGTAAAAGAGAAATATCGTCGCTGTCGGGTAGAAACCTTTTTTTTGTGTAAATTAACGCCCTTCTTGATCATACTACGGCACAGTGGTGTAAACCAACTAAATAATTTTACTCAAGTACTGCACTTAGGTACAATTTTGATACATTTTTACTTTACTGGAGTATTTACAATTTTCAATACTTTTACTTCTACTCCACTACTACTATCTCAGAGGCACTTTACAGATATAAATTATTATATTATAAAACATACATTAGGGCACGGTCACACCGCACTTTTATTTTACCTATGGGGTGGACTCCACACATTTGCATTGACAAAGCAGTGGCAGATTCCGCCCCATAAGTAAAATAAAAGTGCGATGTGACCGTGCCCTTAACCACTTTAGCGCTATTTATACATAGGCCATTTGAAAACAGCGGATCTACAAGCTCACAATGCGACGCGATTGTACATCTGCTATTTTCAAACATTTTAGTACTTTAACTTTTGGTACTTTAAGTATATTTTGATGCCAATATTTTTTTTTTTTACTTTTACAAGTAACAAGTAACATTTTGAACACAGGCCTTTTACTTGTAAAAGAGTGTTTTCGTAATTGCTACTTTTACTTAAAGGGATATTTCACCAAAAAAAAATAGGTAATTTTATCGTCTACTCAGGCTTTTGGGAGCACCCCGGACAGTTTTTAAGTTGCTTGATTCAGTATTTAGATATTTGATATTCATTTTATCAGACACTCCCCCTTCCTATACAAAACCATTGTAACTTCAAACTCCATTTCAAATAAAGTTTAAACTTTATTTTTTATTTAGAGTAGCCAATGATTTTTCCCCCCTTTTCTCCCCAATTTAGTCGTTATGCCAATTAATTCCTCCTCCACACATATTTATGTGTTGTCACTGCTGTCGTATCCTACTGACTCACCTGCCAGTGAGGAGCCCCCACCGGGAGGACGTAGAGCCTTCGTCCTACTCCTCCCGCCCAACACTCCCCGCTGACAGGGGCCACCCTCCAGCCCGTAGGAGTACGTGCGGTGACCAGTATCACCCTACCTCCCCGCCCGGCTTCCCTCCCCCGAACACGGGCCAATTGTGTTCGTGGAGATCAGCTATTTTCCAAAGATTTTAAAGAGTTAATAATCTAATTCTGCAAAGTAATGAGTAATTAAGCAGTCAAATAAAAAGTGGAGTAAAAAGTACAATATTTGTAGTGTTGAAAAACTGACAAAATCAAGTAAAAGTGCCTATTTATTTGTTTTACTCAAGTTCAGTGCCTGAGTAAATGTACTCTGTTACCTCTGTGGATCCACAGGGACCCCAACCCTCAGCGGAATGGATCATTCCGTTCCATGTTTTCCCACAGACACTTCCATTTAGATGTTGTCAAGATACACTTGGCACATTACACATCATTGTCTGATAGGAGTGTGTGTGTGTGTGTGTGTGTGTGTGTGTGTGTGTGTGTGTGTGTGTGTGTGTGTGTGTGTGTGTGTGTGTGCGTGTGCGTGTGCGTGTTGCGTGTGTGCGTGTGTGTGTGTGTGTCTGTCAGAGAGTGAGAGATAAGACCAGGCATGTGAGATTTGGAGGTTGTGAGGACTGTTAATAAAGTCTTGTCTTCAAGTCTTGTCTATGTCAGCTTCACAAGGCATGAAATAAGGACTCAATCTGTATGGCACCAAATGATTTCATATGACACACACACACACACACACACACACACACACACACACACACACACACACACACACACACACACACACACACACACACACACACACACACACACCATCACTTCTTGAGTCTCAAGGTGCTAGTATAAAGCCCCGAGCTGATCCCGTCAAGGAAGAAGTATAATAGGGTTCAAGTGGTTCACTCCACAAAGGAAGACAGATTCAAGAAGTAATCCCACAATGATTGAAACCTTTACTATAGATGGACAAGCTCATATGAGAGAGAGAGCGAGAGGGAATAGTGCAGAGATGACATACAGCAAATGGTCGGAACAGCCGGGAATCAAACCAGGGCCTGGCTGATCGGAGCATTGTGCCCATGTGGAACGCACTCTAACCGTTCAGCTATGGGGTCGTCCAACTCCAACTTGATTTACTGGGCACTTGATTTACACTCAGCTACGTGCCAGTGTCACACAATGTAGTATAAATCATGCTTTAGACAAAATTCCCTCTTCAAGTTCAAATTCACAGCCAGAGTCAAACTGAATAAAACCAAAAGGCTTGTGGGATTGAGGTTCTCAAAGTGGGGTACGGGGACACCCGGATGGTCCCTGAGGGAGTACCTGGGGGGGGGGGGTCCCCAGCAAAACGAGGAACAGTTCAACCACTTCAAACCCATGTTATACTTCGACGGGCATTGCCCCTATTGAGTGAAAGATTAACGGTTTCTAAAATAAATAAAATATTAAAGGTCATTACACACCGGCGATTATGCGAATATACGCAAAATTCGGACTCGGTCGGAATAAATAAAATACGCTTTTTCGCTCCGCGGAACTGATGTGGAAGCTTGCATTGACTTTATAAGGTTTTAAAAAAAAACGTATTATTCGCATGAAAAAATCGTGTGTAAGGACCTTTAAGGTGTTTTTAATTTGACATTTTTGTTATAGAGGACAATTATAATGTATTAAGGCACATTTGGCACATTGGGAGTCAGTGTGTTTGGGGTTATATATGCAGGACGTAGAGAGAGAGGTGTAATGATGATTATTTTATCGGCAGAATGCTGTTTTTTTTTTGAAATTTTGTTTTTATTGAAGTCATCTTGTGTACAGACAGTTTCTTATATTCATATATATGTATACGCATTCTTTTGTACAGTTTCAGAGTTTTTGAAATGTTCATTTTTCTTTGATGACGACAGTTTGACATTTTTTCATTTTTTTTTGCAGTCAAAAATAAACAAAGAAAGAAAACCAAAAACAGAGACAAAAGATAAAAATAAATAAAATATAGCATAATAGTATCTGGCAGTGAGCAGCTTGGGGGGGGCTTTACATAATCTTGCGCATTTAAGAACAGTTGCAGGGTCAACACTTACAGGGCACAAAAGAAAAAGAAAAGGGAAGGAAGAAACAGGGCACCTTAGAATTTGTTTAGTCTTTCAGCAGAAGTCTGAGCGGGTTGGTTTCACATATTCAGTCCATTTAGACCAAATCCAAAATAATTTTTCTTCTTGATTTTTGATTGAGAAAGACAGTTTTTCCATTCTATAGATCTCATGAACTATCTCAATCCATTCCTCCACGGTGGGTGTCTGTGGTTGCATCCACTTTCTAGTAATGGCCTTCTTGCATGCCACCAGAAGGATCAGAATCAGTTTCTTATCGTTGCTGTCCAGAGAGTCATATGGGAGGTTACCCAGATATAAGGCATCGAACTGGAAGAGAATGTTAATTCCGAAAACAGCCTCTAGGTGTTCGTGAATGTCCTTCCAATATGAATTCAAGACTGGGCACTCCCAGAAGACATGAAAGTGATTTGCTACATTCTGACCACATGATCTCCAACAGTTAACCCCTGTCTCTCTGTATCTTTTTTGCAGAGGTGTTATGAAGTATCTTATTTGATTTTTCCAATTAAATTCCCTCCATGTGTTTGAACATGTCGTTTCCCATAATATTGTGCTTGTTTTCTCCCATTCCTCCTCAGTTATAGTAAAATTACCCTCTCTTTCCCATTTATCCTTGACATATATCGTGTCCTCAGTTGTATTCTGTTGGAGACCATTATACAGTCTGGAAATAATCCTGTTACATGTAGGAGAACTTCCTGCTGACAAGAATACCTTCATTAATTCTGATGCTTCTGAAGTTCAAGAATCCTCCCAATTTTTGGTGGATATAGTGTCTGAGCTGAAGATACCTGTAAAAGTCTTTTTTCTCCAATCCAAATTCCTTCTGGATGGATTCAAAGCTCCTGAGTGCCCCCTTGTGTACAAATGTGTAATAATTTGAGATGCCTTTTTCAGTCCAGCTCTTAAATCGGCCATCATTACTGTTTGGGATAAAGTCAGTGTCGTATGCACACCATCTCAGCATTTTGACTTCGTTTTTTAGGCCAAATTTTTTCAGTGTTTCTTGCCAAATTTGTAATGCTGTGTTAATCCAGGGGTTGTTTTTGTCCTTCATTTCGTTTATAAGCCTATCATCTCCAATTATGGCAGCCAGAGGGACCCCCTGTGAGCATGCCATCTCAATATCTTTCCATCTTGCCGAATATGATGGGGTACACCAGCACACAAGAGGCCTCAGTTGAGCAGCACAGTAATATTCGTTCAAACATGGTAAACCCAGACCACCTGCCTTCCTTCTTAATTGTAGTGTTTTATATCTAATTCTAGGTTTCTTCCCTTGCCATAGAAAGCCAGATATTAATTTATCCCAATCTCTAAACTGTTTGGGTGTCACCTCAACCGGGAGGGACTGAAACAGGTACAATAGCCTTGGCAAAATGTTCATTTTGACCGAGTCTATTCTGGAGCTCAGACTCAGGAAGGGAATAAGACTCCATCGTGCTACGTCAGATTTAAGTTTTTCATTTAGTGGGCCATAATTGAGATCTGCTATTTTGGAGATATCTTTGGGCAAAACGATCCCTAAGTAGCGAATTGAGTCTGAGTCCCATTTCAAGTTGTACTTTCCTATTATACTGGTAGGTGGGTTGTAGTTAAAAGTGATAACCTGGGTCTTCTCTACGTTGAGTTTGTAGCCCGATAGGGATCCGTACTCCTCTAATCCTTCCATTAGGATCGGGACTGACTGTGTGGGCCGCCTTACATATATAAAAGGACATCGTCCGCGAAAAGGGCCAGTTTATGTTCTCCATCTGCCATATTTATTCCCTTAATACTTCCATTTTGTCTAATCATTTGGCTTAATGGTTCGATGAATGCGGCGAAGAGTCCGCACGAAAGCCCGCAGCCTTGTCTAACTCCACGTTCCAGTGTAAACGGATCTGACAAGTCACCATTTATTTTTATTCTAGCGGATGGATTTTTGTATAATGCCTGGATTGTCTTGATAATAGAGTCATGGAACCCAAATCTCTTTAGAACCTTGAAAAGGAAGCTCCAAACCACTAAATCGTAAGCTTTGCGTGCATCCAGGCTTATTAAGGCCGTCTCTTCTCCACTCTGAGCCATGTGACTGATAATATGTAAAGATCTTTTAATGTTATCCTGTGTCTGTCTCTGGCGAATGAACCCGGTCTGGTCATTATGGATAATTATAGGTAGAATCTTATCTAGTCTTTGTGTCAGTATGGATGTGAATAGCTTGTAGTCTAGATTTAATAAGCTGATGGGTCGGTAACTGTCACATTCTACTTTGTCTTTGCCCTCTTTTGGGATGACTGTAATTATTGCTTCCTTCCAGGATGACGGGGTCTCTCCCGTCTGCAATACCCAGTTAAAAGCTCTAAAGAGAATCGGAGTCAAGACCTCTCTCAATCCTTTATACCATTCTGCCGTGAAGCCGTCTGTGCCTGGAGATTTCCCTGTTTTCAGTCTAGAGATGGCCAATTCTATTTCTTCTGTTGTTATTTTAGCTATTAATTCTTTGTTTTGGTTCTCTGTGACCGTGGGTAAATCAAGAGATGTAAGGAATGAGTCAATTTGGTGTTCATTATCAATTTGTGGCTGTGAGTATAATTTCTTATAAAAAGTGTTGAAGCTTTCTTTGATTTTTTCTAGGCTATTCTCTATGGCACCAGACTCAGGGTTCCGTATCTTGTGGATAGTACTGTCGGCTTCTTGTTTTCTCAATTTATATGCTAAAAGGCGCATTGACTTTCCTCCTACTTCGTAATATCGCTGTCTGGTGAATAGTAATTTCTTTTTTATTTCTTGCGTGCCCATGTCATCCAGTTCGTTCTTTATTTCCCTCATCTCTTCTTTCACCCCAACATCTAAGCTATTGGCATGGTTTCTAGGTGTAGGTGTTTTAATTTAATTTCCAAATCATGTATTTTTTGTCTCCTTAGTTTCTTAGTTAAGGCGGCAAGGGCTATGATTTTTCCTCTAGAAACCGATTTTAAACAGTCCCAGAGCACAGACGGTGAAACCTCCCCATTATCATTCAGCTCAAGATACGTTTCAATATCACTTTTCAGATTCGCTTTAATCGCTAGATTATTCATAATGCTAGAATTGAATCTCCACAGTGTGGTCCTTGGTTTTCCATTCAGGCATATGGTCATATATATAGGGCTGTGATCTGACAGGGCTATTGGGCCTATATCACAACCTTTTATTTTATGAAAGTCTCTATTGAACACGAAGAAGTAATCTAACCTGGCATATACTGAGTGTGGGGCACTGTAATGGGTATAGTCTCGACTGGTGGGGTACATTTCTCTCCAAACATCTACAAATCCTACTTCCTTCATCAATGCAGTAGTCTTTCTACTTATTGGTTTGGGCTCTGGGTTGCCCCCAGAGGAATCAAGATGTGGTTGCAGGCGGAAATTATAGTCTCCCGCATTAATGAGAGTGCCTTGTGACTTTGTCACCATTAAATCAAATATTTGCTTGTAAAATGTCCAATCACTACCCGGTGGGGCGTACACGTTTAGCAGGCTCACCGTAATCCCCTCTATCTTCCCTATTATCATTATGAATCTACCTTCCTTATCCTTAAACTCTGCTATGTGTTCATAGTTCACAGAGCGGGATATCAGTATAGCCACCCCTCTCCTATGACCGAACTTATAGGAAGATGAATATACGTATTTAAACCCTGATTTGTTCAATTTAGCGTGTTCTATATCATTGAGGTGGGTCTCTTGTAGATATGCTATTTGTACTCTATCCTTTTGTAACTTTGAAAGTACCTTTCCTCTTTTAGTTGGACTAATCAGGCCATTTACATTAAATGAAACTATCCTTGTGTCCTGCATTTAGGTTATACCCAGCGTGAACATCATCACAGTGAAAAGCATCCCCCTAGCTGCCCGACAAAGCTGCGAAAAAACAAAAAATATGCACCAGACATGTAAAAACAAAAACATATAAGGTAGAATGAAAAATGCATATCTGGGTTCCAAGGTAGAGGTCTTAGCTACGACCCTACACCAACCCTGAACAAGGTTAAGGGGTAGACCCCCCTCTCTAGAGGGGAAGCCCTTAAAGTTGACAACATAGTTAAGTCTCATGCTTCTTAGTCCGATTTTCTATCTTTTTAAAGTATCGGCTTGGTAAACAATTTTACTGTATTGGAAACATAAACAAACAAACAAAAAGGATCAACATCTACTGTGATTTGACTCACCGATCTCAATTTCAAATCCTAATTTAAGTTACCGCAGGTCGGCCATTCTTTTCTTTGTTTTAATGTACTCCATCTCACCCATCTGTCATTAAGATTCCTCCTCAATGTTCTCTGTAGCTTCGGGTGGTGGTGTGTGTCTTCTGAAAGACTGTAGTTTCTCCTTGTAGCGTGAGGTGCTTGGGCGAGGTACTCGTTTCTCGTTCCCACGTCGGGTGTTCTTCTGCCATGTCAGTAGTCGAATTCTCTCCATTAGCGTCTCCGGGGTTTGGATCACGGTGACGGGGAAGCCTCTTCTCTCCATGTCCTGCGTCGCCTCCATCGCTGTATCATAGGTCTTGGTTCCCTCGTTGTAATCCACTCTTAGGCGGGCGGGGTGGAGGGTTTTGAATTTTATATTCTTATCTTTCAGTACCTTGCGTGCCTCCGTGTATTCTCTGCGCTTTTGTAGGATGCGTGGGGGGTGGTCATTGTCCAGGTTGATGCGATGATCTTTCCACGTGAATCCTTTCTTTTGCCACGCCGTTTGGAGCACCATTTCTTTAGTTTTAAAGCTAAGAAATTTGACCACAATGGACCTAGCTTGCGCGTCTGCCGGTGGTTTGGGGCCCAGTGAGCGATGTGATCTCTGGAGCTGAAGAGGCTCTGTGGCCGGCAGCCCCAAACCTTCTTGTAGTAATTTCTCCACAAATTCGTTCATTGACGTGGCATCGTCTTCCATCTCCTCCGGGACGCCAAACACCCGCAAATTTTCGCGTCTGGAACGGCATTGTTGGTCGAGTATGTTAGCGTCGAATTGGGCTAATAGCTTTAGCATTTCCGACGTGACATCCTCCGTGTTCTGGATCCTTTCCTCCGTCTTAGTGATTCGGTCCTCTGCTTCGTCCATTCTTTTGTTCGTTTTCTGTAGCTCCTCTTTAATATCTTCAAGTTGTTTCTTGTTATCTTGTCTGAACTCCTGTATTTCCTTGAGGATTGTGGCCGCCATGCCTGAATTCACAGGCTGGGCCGCGCCATCTTGGCTGTCGTGACCAGGAGAGCTGCTGCGGCTTTCTCCACCTTCGTCGTATTTGTTCATGTTTCTGTTGGATTTTCTGTGCGGGGTTTTGTTACCAGGCATTTCCGCCCCTCTCTCGTTGTTTTATTTATACGTTTGACTAACAATTTCGCAGTTTATGGGGCTTTCTGTTGATTTCTTATCGGGAGCGACTTTACTATGCTGCCATCCTGTTGGCGTCACAACCGGAACCCGGCAGAATGCTGTTTTAATGACGTCACACGCACGTGCACACGTCACACACACACGTGCACACGTCACACACACACACATGTGCACGGCACACGCACAGCCATGTGGGTACTTGGCTCATGAATCGAGGGGACGCGTTCTAGCGTGGACGCGCGTGCACATCCGTAACCGTACCTGTGTGTGCAAAAGATAATGACAAAGCGACCAGTGCACCCCTATAGGTTATGAGTGTTACAGCATCGGGAGTCTTTGTGTGTTCGACCCAGGCTGTGTTAGGGAGTTAGTTAGTTAGTTAGTTTCATTTATTGTCCACGTGTGGAAATGTGTCTTCGGTCTCAACAACAGTAAAAAAACAAACAGTTACAACAACAGCAACAACACACAATTATTTTCTCATGGCAAAAAAAAGTGCAGGACAACAGTGGCAAATACAAAGGAAAAAACAACAGAGAGAGGAGTAGACCAAGGCTGTGTACCAGGAGGTTACGGAGGCCAGAGGAGTAGAAGGGAATTCATTATCTTTGTAGCGGGGCTCATCTGGCAAAGGACTGACCTTCACGTGCCTCGTGGTGCACACACACACACATGCTATCTCCTCAAGCAGCTCATTGATGAGTAGGCTAAGTAACCACATACATTTACTCAAGTACTGCACTTAAAAGCACGATTTTGAGGTGCCTTTACTTTACTTGAGCGTGTCCATTGTTCAATACCTTATACTCCACTACATCTGTAACCCCGGTTCTGCACTTATGTACTGTAATTACTATTTACTTTGTAGATTTAGATCATTATTACAAAACATACATTAATCAATGAATCCCTATTTTATACTCTGTCTATTATAAAATAGCTGATCTACAAGCTCACAACCCGTCGCGATGCAACACGTTGTGAGTTTGTAGATCGACTGTTATTTGAAAATGCTTGACAAATTTGGAAAAGGTTGAGTACTTTTGCCATGGCATGCAGAGTTATTTTGTTGATATTTTTGGGGGTTTTCTGCCTATATTGATAGTATACAGTATACAGACAGGAAATGGGGAGAGAGAGACGGGGAGTGACACACAGCAAAGGTCGGCGGTATCTGTACTCGAACCCCGCAACACGCAGTCAGACTGCAATGAGTCTATAGGTGGCCGGAACGCTACGCCAGCTGTCCTGGCCGGTAAGTAAATTTTGATGCCAATACTTTTTGAATACAGAAGTAACAGAGTATTTTCACATTGCGTTTTTACACAAGAAAATGTACTTGTTCCCCCACTGCTCATGCGGCAGCAGCGTAGTGACCTTCAGATAGGATGCACACGTCCCAGCCAGCACCCGCTATCTCCTCAAACAGCTCCATGATGAATAGACCCTATCACCAGGCGGGCAGCTGATTAGCAAAGCAGCTAGCATCTCTGTTAGCGTAAGAAGACAGAGGGGGGAGGGGGGTGGGGGGGACGACGACGACGACACTACGTGTCTGAATTCTATTGAGTCCTCTGGTATTATTCTGTCACTTCAGTGAGACCGCAATGTAGAAATACTCTGTTCCTGTCAGTTCAGTAAAAGTAGCGAGACTGTAATGTAGAAATAGTGAAAAGTGCTGTATGAAAAATGTTACTTTTAAAAGCACAGCGGTACAACGAGTAAAACAGTAAATGAAACTAAACAGCAGAAGGATGAGACACAGAAAAGCCAAAGGCTTGTTTCCATTGTGGTCCATTAACCCATTAAGACCGGGAACACATCCGTGTCATTTTCAGATTTCTCTGGCTATTAAATAAATAGCATATACAAGCTCATAGCACGGCACAGAGTGCCGCGCACTGAGCTTGTATATCTGCTATTTTTGATGTGCAAAAAAAAATTGTGCAAATCATTGAAAATATATAATATTTAAAGCAAACATTTGTTGTTCCAGGGACCTCCAGAAGCAAAGATTGTAGTTAAAAATATTGTTTCAATTAATATGTATTCAAAGATTTGCACAAATGTTCAGATTTTTTCAAAAATGGCTGATCTACAAGCTCATAGCGCGGCACTTGGCACTTGCAGGTCTACTATTTTGGAATAGCCAAAGTATAAAATAATGGTTATAGCTCAAATCTAAAATGACACAGATTGGATTGAATGGGTTCAACACTCAAACAACTGGAACGGACGGACGGACGGACGGACGGACGGACGGACAGACATCCATAATAATTAGACATAGTTGCTCCCATGTGGGAAATTCTGTTTTCAGCTTTACTCAGCTGATTATTGCAGTTAGGGGTTAAATGTCTTGCTCAGGGACACTTCAACACATTGCCGGCCTGGCATCGAACCTGGGGCCTCCGGCTCCCCAGGCGGGCTCTCTAACCATTCAGCTATAGGGTCGGCCCCCTACAACAGCAATCCATATACAGTACAACAGCTTGATGTCATTTGAAGGACAGAATGGGGTAAAGTTGCTAAAAGTGATCTTCTATTTAAATGTGGACGACACGCTGCTTTATCAATGCATGCACAGAGGGAAGGCAGTGACACGCACACACACACACACACGCACAAACACACGTTAATTACTATCTGAGGAACCCAGGCTGCTTGGCAGGAGCTCAAAACACTGTCACGTGGAAACCTTGTATGTTCAAAACCGTTACTTTTCGGTAAATACTGAAAATTTAAAAACTAAACCATGTCAAAAACTAAAACACCTGTGATTGATTGAAGTTAGTTAACAGTGCATGTAGTAAGTTGTGTTTCCGTTGCGGTCCAACGTACTCAATTCATCAGTAAGATGTACAATACATACTACATAACGGTAACAGCCCCAGTTGCAGCAAAAGGTATATTTACATTATTACCAGCTTGCAAAGCACGCTGGTCTAAGAAGAGACTGAGTCTAGACAACACTTTCTCGACACTTTTTCATCATTGGCTGTCCTTTAAGCCAATGGGGATACTTTCCCATACTCTGAACTCCCAAGCTATGGTACTAGACACACCTCTCGCCTCTATGGCAGTGTTGCCAGATTCTGTGAGAGAAATAAGCAACAGGTCTAAGCCAATGGGGAGCCACTAATCAGTGTTGCCAGATTCTGCTAGATAAATCAGAGAAAACAGAAAGTAAGCTGGTATACATGACTGAGTCATGTCTTGTTTAGTTACAAGCTCTTGTTAATACTTTTCGAGAGCTTTTACTCATGAATGGATGGAGTGACACCAGAGGGTCTGAAGTATTTGCCCATGTAGACCAGGTGGTGTTGGATTTGATCAACCAAGCACTCACGTCTGGCGAGCTGCCGAAGCTATGTGGCGCACAATGATCATCGTTCCAGTACCAAAGCCGGGCGACTTCACCAAAACGGACAACTATCGGGGCATCAGCCTGAGCTCACAAGTCACCAAGACGGCCAACAGGATGATCCTCAACCGTCTTAGAAGCACTGCGGCGCGACAGCTTAGCTAACAACACTGTGTAGAGCTCAACACCCTGATGTTAGATAGGAGAGTGTGGAGGGCAGTCATCCAGGAGTCCCCGAGTTGGTGTTGGATAGACCGCACTCTCGCATCGCAAATATATATTTAAAAAAAACAGAGGCACTCAAACACTTTTTGCCCCTCAGAAATGGCAAAAAATGCTCGCTACTTGCGCATGACACTGTTGCATGACAAAGTACAGCATTCATTTATAACAAAAAAAAAACATAAAAAGTTGAAATATAGGGAGATACAAGGTTTCAGCCCAACAGAATTCTTCACACCAAAAGGCCAGCCCTTTGCCTCGACTCGTTCCAAATGATGGACTGTTCCAAATGATGGACTCTCTCTCTTCTTCTAGGATAACAGCCTTTCTTTTTTCAAGCTCCACAGTGTTTTAGGAGGGCCAGGGCAGAGCGTTGTAAATCACCAGGCATTTGGTTCCAGCCACTGTCATTTAAAACCACATTAACCACACGGACATGTAGGAACACTGTATACCTCTGCTTTCTCTTCACGCTGAACACTTCACACAGAGGGGATCTATCGTGTGCATAAAATGTGGTTTTAACGTAAGAGCAGTGAACAAGGAAAGACTGCTTTCACGTATTATGCTCCAACACAAATGGAACAAACTTCAGGACTCTCTGAAACTGGTGCGATTGGTCTCAATAGAGACATTCAGGGTGCTTCTTGAGGACACACTACATAGTAACTGCACCTGTTTCATGTAACACTATATTCATTTGCATCTGTGCCATTGTAATGCGATTCAAATGTTTGTTAGTGTTTCTCATTATGTGTGTATTTTATGTTGTTATCAGGGCGTCCTTGGAAAAGAGAGCTTGCTCTCAATGGGCTTCCCTGAATAGATAAAGGAAAAAGAAAAAATAAACTCTTTAACTGCCAGAGTTAAAACATCGTCTATAGCTATTTCGAGCATTTTTAACAACCTTTGAAAAATCACAGAATATTGTTCTTCACAGCGATCCACCCAGCGATCGCCTCAAAAGACGTAGGTGGGTCTCGGAGAATCGGGGGGGGGGGGGGGGGGGTGGGTGGGGGAGCGTGCCGTCGGATTATTCCATAGTGGGCAGTTGAATGTGGCTTGGCTAACTAAGGTTAGTATTGGAAATTGGAAATACTCAAGTAAAGTACAAATACGTATACCTCAAAATTTTACTTAAAGGGATATTTCACTTTAAAAAAAACGTTGGGTCATTTTATCGTCTACTCAGGCTTTTGTGAGCCACCCAGACCGTTTTTAAGTTGCTTGATTCAGTATTTAGATATTTGATATTCATTTTATCAGACACGCGCCCTTCCTATACAAACCCATTATAACTTCAAACTCAATTTTTAACATGTTCAAAATCAAAAACTCTTTATTTTATTTTTTCCCCCAAAAAATATTAAAAATAAATGAAAAAAGTTATCGAAAAAACACGGCCCCCTCGCGTATTAGGAGGGCAGGGTGAGTCACCAGAACCAAGGACAGGTGTTTTTGATGAATCTAACATGTTAAAAATGGAGTTTGAAGTTATAATGGGTGTGTATAGGAAGGGGGAGTGTCTGATAAAATGAATATCAAATATCTAAATACTGAATCAAGAAACTTAAAAACGGTCTGGGCGGCTTACAAAAGCCCGAGTAGACTATACAATGACCCAAAGTTTTTTTTAAAGTGAAATATCCCTTTAAGTACAGTACTTGAGTACATGCACTTGGTTACTTTCCACCACTGCATAATTCACACAGTCCGATAACACCTTCCGTTCCATCTCATGGTGCTGATTATGCAGCCTTCATAACTCATCGATATTCTGAGGGGCTTTTCTCCGTGAAATAACGACGGGAGGAAATTAGACGGCTCTCTAACAACAGAGGTGTGTGGGAAGGAACAAAACACCTGGCAGAGCAGAAGGAATTCATTTAGAAATAAGTGAAGGGATGCAGGGAAAAAACAGCAGGCTGCCTTTTGCATGGCAAGAAGAGAGGGGGGGGGGGAATTAACCCATTAAGACCGGGAACGCATTTTAAGATTTATTTGGCTATTTTTGAAAAATCTTGAACATTTTGTGAAAATCTTTGAATATATGTATGTTTAAAGCGAACATTTGTAACTCAGATCCTTGCTTCTGGAGGTCCCTGTAACAAAATATTTGACAAATGTTCGCTTTTAGAGAACACATTTTCACGATTTTTCAAAAATAGCAGATCTACAAGCTCATAGCGCTTGTAGATCTGCTATTTTTTTAATAGCCAAAGAAATCAAAAAATTACAAAGATGCGTTCCCGGTCTTAATGGGTTAATAACTCCTGAACAATGGCCGTCCTTCCAAGCAAGTCCGATCTTTAATTAGAAAACAAGATGGGAGAAGCGAGGCCGCTCAATATTACCTCCACAACCTTGATACAAATCATTCTCCAGAAAGGAAGAGAGAGACACAGTGGAGATGGACCATGGAGGGTGGACCTGAGGAACCATGGGAGAGGAGAGGAGGAGAGGAGGAGAGGAGAGAACAGGGGAGGGGGGGGGGGGGGTAGGAGGAGAGAAGAGACAAAGGGGAGGAGTGGAGATCGGAGGAAAGGGGAGCAGAGGTGAACAGAGGAGAGGGGATGGAAGGAAAAGAGAAGAGGAGAGGAGAAAAGAGAAGAGGAGAAAAGAGGAGAGGATAAGTGGAGAGGAGAAAAGAGGAGAGGATAAGTGGAGAGGAGAAAAGAGGAGAAAAGAGGAAAGAGAAAAGAGGAGAGGATAAGTGGATAGGAGAAAAGAGGAGAGGATAAGTGGAGAGGAGAAAAGAGGTGAGAAAGAGGAAAAAAGAGGAGACGAGAAAAGAGGAGAGACGAGAAAAGAGGAGAGGAGAAAAGAGGCAAGAAGAGAAGAGGAGAAAAGAGGGGAAATTGATTGATTGATTGAATACTTTATTTAGAACTTTGCAGAAAAAAAGACCATGAAAGATACAGTTCAAATACAAGGTCAACTAAATAGGATAAAAAATAAAATAAAAAATCCTATGGCTTGTTTCAATTGGGGTCCTTTTGTATTCAATTCATAGTGACATTAAATGACAGATATACACTACTATGCATGGGTTATGACTTTTACCGGGGACAGTTTCGAATTGCAACCTCCTGAAGGTACTCTTTTAGGGCAGTTTAGAAGGAGAGAAGGGTTTTACACTCCTTCACTACCGAGAAGAGAAGAGAAGAGAAGGGGGGTAAAGAGGAGAGGAGAGGAGAGGAGAGGAGAGGAGAGGAGAGGAGAGGAGAGGAGAGAAGAGAAGAGAAGAGAAGAGAAGAGAAGAGAAGAGAAGAGAAGAGAAGAGAAGAGGAGATTAGAGGAAAGGGGAGCGGAGGTGAACCGAGGAGAGGGGATGGTAGGAGAAGAGAAGAGGAGGAGAAAAAAGAGGAGAGGAGAGGAGGAGGAGAGTGCTGGTGAAGCAGTCCTATGCTCATAGATGGGAACCAGAGTGTGTTCTAGTTAGAGGACATGAGGACATGCAGCAGGGTGTAATGTGATTATCACATGATGTATTGTAGGGTCTTCTAAGCATATAGAATAACTCAAGAGAATGAATCACACCCAGGGTAGATACGTGGGGGATCAATCTATGATACTTATCCGTCCGTCTGCAGAATATATACTACTTCAGCTCTGTGATGCTCTAACTAGCGCGGCCGCTGTATAGATTTCCACTCACTCATTCTGAGCACGTACGTGTGCATGTGTGTGTGAGAAAGAGAGCGAGAGAGAGAGAGAGAGAGAGAGAGGTGAACGGAGGAATGAAGCCTTGGTGAGAGTTTATCTGGTGTGAATGTATGCACCTTGCATTAATATACATGAGCTCACATCCTGATTTAACCACAGATGAAAATATGCAAAGAATAAATAAAAAAGCTCCTATATTCAAATATGTTGATGGAATAAATGAAGGAGTGAGTGAGTGAATGGATTAACGGATGAAGGAATCTTTATTCACTGAATGTGGGATTAAGCCAACTATACTGCATGTACACACACACACACACACACACACACACACACACACACACACACACACACACACACACACACACACACACACACACACACACACACACACACACACACACACACACACACACACACAAACACACACACACAAACAAACAAACACAAATGCAAAGCAATTGTCCTTAGAGGAAGCGACAGTCAGATGAATAATGACATTAATTCTATTAATATTACACCATAGCAGCTGTTCAGGAAGATAATTCAGTTTTCAAAGAGGGACTGGTTCCGCAAATAAATTGATTTATTTTGCCGTTTTCTTTGCTTTATTCTGCGCTACAAACATTAGATGTGTGGTGTTAAAGATATTCATAAATAATGCAAAGTATTTAATTGTCAATAACCAATGCTCTTAACTGAAAATAATTTAGATTGGATGAACTGAAGCATTGTATTTCTGTTCATACTTGTTTATTTCTAATCCTATTGCGGAATAGTGAAGCTGCATCAGAATACTAGTATGACAACGGCACCTGACAGTGGTGGGACCTGGTGCTGCATGTTATATTGATTGACTTCTTTATCGACATATTTGCATAATGAAAAAAAACATGTGCATACAATAATCAAAAGGATAAACACAAGAACGCTCGCAGGCTTATTTCCATCGTGGTCCTTTCGAAGAAGGTTCAACACACAACAGTAATATATATAAACGTGATATATCTAGATGATGTTACCAATATAGGGCATAGTTATGAATAGGTCCTGCTATCATTCAGCCATCTTTTGTGTGCAGATTAAAAATGGTCCTTTGAGACCGCATGGATCTCAGACTTTAGGAAGCCCATTCCACATGACAGCTGCTGAGTGTAAGAACGTGCTCTTGCCCTTACCGCTGTTACATTTGCATGCTCCCTCTGGTGTTATACCTATGGGTGTCCCTGACCTTCACTAAATACATAGACTAGACTAGATACATGGGAACCTCACTGTTCGCAGTCCTGTGAACCACGCACATTTTCGTGTGAGATTCTCTCTCCTCGACTCGAAGCCAGGGTAGGCTAAGAAAATGGGCAGGGAGGAGATGAGTTCTGGGCAGGGGTGGAAAAAGTACTCAAACGTTTTACTTAAGTAAAAGTATCAATACTGCAATGTAGAAGTACTCTGTTACAAGTAAAAATACATAAGTATTTGTATCAAAATGTACTTAAAGTACCGGAAGTAAAAGTACTAAAATGTTTGAAAATAGCCGATCTACAAACTCACAATGCGTCGCGATGCGACGCATTGTGAGCTTGTAGATCGGCTATTTTCAAATAGCCTAGGTATAAAATAGGGCTAAAGTGGTTAATGTATGTTTTTTTGGACAATTGGAAATACTCCAGTAAAGTAAAAGTAATTCAAAATTGTACTTAAGTACTGCACTTGAGTAAATGTACATACTTACTTTACACCACTGGTTCTGGGATGTAGTCTAAGGCAGGGGTTCTCAAACCTTTTTGGCTCAGGACACCCCTGTAAATATTTGTTTTCATCCGCAGCACCCCTGAATGACCTCGTTACTTTATAGCACCTTACATTCATGTCATATCACGGTACGGAAATATGTCAATCTTTCCCCCTGAGATACAGTATGTCCCTATTCTGGGTGGAACTTTCGAGAAAAAAAAATAGTAGATCTACAAGCTCACAACGCATCGCAGCACGATGCGTTGTGAGCTTGTAGATCTGCTATTTTTGGCAAACAGATTTGATGTAGGTAGAAAAAGAACGCACCAAGTACAGTGAGCTCCGTTTTACAAACTAAGAGGTTAAACTGAAGAGATATTGATAAATTCCAAATATTATCAAAGTATTCTGTGGCACCCCTGGACTTGTGTCACGGCACTCTAGGGTGCCACGGCACCCACTTTCAGAACGCCTGGTCTACCAGGAAGTGCAGGCATAGTCTAAAATGACATTGTACTAGCGCTGATGCTTGTATTTTCAGGGCTCTTTGATCTACCTGCGTCGAGACACATTTAACTTTTTTATCTACTTTTGCTATGACTTTCGATGCCGATAATGTGTTGTCCAATATGCAACCTATATAATGTGACTGCCTCCCTGGCAGTGACTTCATAGTCGCCTACCACCTCTCTGAGTCCAGGAGTGGAGCCGTGAGGATGTTGTAGGATGTATAGATCATGAGTGCCCCCTAGTGGAGGAAGGAATGAATGACTGACTGGAGGGATGGAAAGAGCTTTGTACCACAAACCACCGTTTCCACCTCCGGCCTTCCAGCCTGGCGGAGATAATGAAATGCGAGCATGTTGACAAACATGGAAAATGACTCTTGTGTCGTTTAATATATGCAGTCAATACCTCTTTGAAGATGGAATGTTTTCAAAGAAAAAAGACCATGCAACATGCACCCCTCCTTCCATGAAGAATACAATCTTTAATCAAATGGACTAAAATAACTTCTTCAACCAAAGCAGCACTATTATCCCTTGTGCTCAAAATTTAAACTCTTCACCCATTAAAACCGGGAAAGAATCGGTGTCATTTTAGATGTTTGTGTTGGCTATTCAAAAATAGCAGATATACAAGCTCACAGCGCGTCACTTTGTGACACGCTGTGAGCTTGTACATCCGTAATTTTTGTACGGATGTACCCTAAGGGTGAGAACTGGTTTAGAAGGCATTTGTAAAATCAGCCGCAGGTCTTAATGGGTTAATGAAAGATTCTACACTATAAAACAGTGGTTCTCAACCTCTTTCATATCAAAGAACCTTAATTTAGTTGACATCAGAGCCACGCACCAGCATCTGATGACATTTAGTCTCTCAGACCCAAATCTTAGAATATTTCTTCTAGTCCTGATGTTAAAGGATGATCAAAATATTATAATATATAATTATAATTATTCCACATTTTCTGATTTACAAATTCTTGTAAATGAAATATTACAGAAATAATACAAATTGATACATTTCATGGGGACCCCCTGCAACCCCCTCAATGACCGATATGGTGGTCCCGGGCCCCATGTTGACAGCCACTGCTGTAAAACACAGTATCACAACATGACCTAAAGATAACCATTATACAATAATGATGAATAAACAAGTATAAACATTAAAGAATGAGCCATAGATATAATTATTATCTCCACCAGGCCGAAGGTCGTCTGGGGGCAGAGATTATGTTTTCCCTGTCTGTCTGTCTGTCTGTCTGTCTGTCTGTCTGTCTGTCTGTTTGTCTACTGTGACTCACCGTTTCTCAACATCGGGCCCGGGGGCCACCAGGGGTCCAATTGGACTATTATTACGGGTCTGTTTGCTTCCATGTGTAGCCTACTCTCTGAGTTCAATACACACTGGGGATTTTACAGTGTAGAATTTGGATGACTGTCCCAGAGATATTTAAACAAATTGAATCAAATGGGGGTGTGGCCTAATGCATATCAAACTGGGGGTGTGGCCTAATGCGTTTCAAAATGGGGGTCCTTGAAATGAAAATGGTTGAGAATCACAGCTTTAGTTCATCTTTGAAATGTGGCTATACCACTGTTTTGGCTATACACAATTGTATTAGCCTGGTGGATTGTTCAGAAATAACTTGGGGGGGTGATGGGCGGTGTGGGCAAACCCATAATCTTCCCTGCCATTTTGACCATTCTAAGAATCCCACATTTATACTTGACAGTCAGGTTTCCGTATACAGTATATAAATCTGGGATTCTTAGATTGGTTGGCATGTGAACACATTCCCCTGGTTCTGGAGAACTGCTCATCTGAGCACAGCGTTTTGTGTCTCACATCCGCTCCTACAAGTACAAATGTAAGGAGTAAGGTTGAGAACCACTGGTGTCGAGAAAAAACAGTACAGGTACGCTTTACGTGTACAGAGGGATTAATTGGTAGGGTAAGTGGTTTTATTTTGGTTTTATTTTGGTTACACATGCTAAATAGCTCTATATTCTGATAGTAATCATTGCTATAGAGTATTTGTTTCAGTAACAGGAGTCTCCAGGTTTCTCCAGCTCTTTATAAAACAGAAAATGCAGGTGATGAACCATATTTGGTTATATTTGGCCGCAGACAGACAGACAGGCAGGCAGGCAGGCAGGCAGGCAGGCAGACAGACAGACAGACAGACAGACAGACAGACAGACAGACAGACAGACAGACAGGCAGGCAGGCAGGCAGGCAGGCAGATTGTGGATTTATAGATAAAGGCTGGTGCCGGCGGGTTTCTTCTGTCATTGACTATGTTGTACAAACCTTATGTTTACATTTCATGTCACGAAAGAGGGTATATGGTTAGTTACTGATAGCCCCGTTTAGTTACTGATAGTCCAGTTAGTTACTGATAGCGTGTGACCCCCTTTGCATTTGTCACGCGAAGCCCTGCACTAACGTCTCACAAAGGCCTGCCTATCAGAGTCTACCCCCCCCCCCCCACTAGGTGAATGTTACATAATGCCATGCCCTGTTCACAAGAACTATCCTAACCCTAACTCACACACGCGACAATTTAGTCGTAAAGGAAAGACAACATTCTCCACTAAGCTTGTGACATATGTTACGCCCTGTGGTGGACACGCAAGCATGCACACTATTTAGCAATTAGGTATTTAGCAGACGCCCTTTATCCAGAGGTAAACACATCCTACTATATATAATTGGAGTAACCTCTGTCTGTCTTGGTGGGTCGTCGACCGGGTATGGGCTAGTACATGTAATGCATAGAGACAGTGTAGTGCCTCCGTAATCTGGGATCACAGGTAAACCAAGAACCTAGCATCTAGCGTCTCTAAGCAATATAATATCAAAAACATAAATATACTTTACATTGAAACTATACAAACTGTAGGATGCCAGGCCAATACATGAACCTGACATATGTCTAAATAGCATGCTATCTACATTACATTTAAGCCTTTGCATAAGCAAAGACTGCATGGTCGTCAAGGCTAGGTCAGACTGTACGCACAGCATGCACGCACGCACGCACTCACGCACGCACGCACGCACGCACGCACGCACGCACGCACGCACGCACGCACGCACACACACACACACACACACACACACACAAGGTAATTGCTTTTTATGTTATATCAACTTAACATTGCGCAGGGGCCACACAGCAGAATGCAGTGAGGCACTTTTCCCTAAAATTGTGTTTTTTGGTTTTAAGCAGCAAGGATTAGGGATGTGCACAGCTTAAATGAAGGAAACAACATAATACAGCCACATTTTGAATTATTAGGCCAAACGTTGTTAGACAAAAAGATTGTCATGATATGAAATGAGTAAGTTACTAAATGAGTAGGCTTTCTTCACAAAATGTGAAAATAGCAGATCTACAAGCTCACAATACATGTGAGCTTGTAGATCTGCTATTTTCAATTGGCCGAAATGTATATAGAGCTGAAGTGGCTTTGTAATGATAATCAAAATCTACAAAGTAACTAGTAACTAAAGTTTTCAAATAAATGTAGTAAAAGTACAATATTTGCCTCTGAGATGTAGTGGAGTGGAAGCAAAAGTATTGGAAATTGGAAATACTTGAGTAAATCAGGGTCTTTAGCCCTACAGTGTTGTCAGCTCCGCTGTCACGCCACAGTGTGTCTACATAGGTGGGGCGTTTCTTTGCCTTACTAGCTGTACCTGGTGTTGGCTCCTCCCATGTGTCAGTTTGCTCACCACCAGTCCCGGGTTCCTGGCGCAGTGCCCAGCCAGCCTCAACCTTCTCTCTGTGACCTTGTCTGTGACCCGTGCAGGTACAGTGGAAAGTAACTAAGTACAATTACTCAAGCACTGTACTTTTACTTTACTCGAGTACTTCTACTCCACTACATCTCAGAGACAAATATTGTACTTTTACTCCACTACAATTATTTGATAACTTTACTTTGTAGATTATTTCGTAGATCTATTTATGTGCTTGTACTGTAGATTTATATTGGTCAAATACAGATGGTAAAATCAGGCAAAAATAAGAATTAAATAACATTAAAAATATATATATAATTAAAGAAAAAAACGAATTAAAACCGAAAATAAATTGATTTATATTGGTCAAATACAGATGGTAAAATCAAGCAAAAATATGAATTAAATAACATTAAAAAAAATGTATAATTAAAGAAAAAAACGAATTAAAACCGGAAAAAAAAAGATTTATATTGGTCAAATACAGATGGTAAAATCAAGCAAAAATATGAATTAAATGACATTAAAAAAAAATCATAATTAAAGAAAAAAATAACCAAAAAAAGTACCAAAAGTAACAGGAGTCTCCAGGTTTCTCCAGCTCTTTATAAAACAGAAAATGCAGGTGATGAACCATATTTGGTTATATTTGGCCGCAGACAGACAGACAGACAGGCAGGCAGGCAGGCAGGCAGGCAGGCAGACAGACAGACAGACAGACAGACAGACAGACAGACAGACAGACAGACAGACAGACAGGCAGGCAGGCAGATTGTGGATTTATAGATAAAGGCTGGTGCCGGCGGGTTTCTTCTGTCATTGACTATGTTGTACAAACCTTATGTTTACATTTCATGTCACGTCATTTATGTGCTTGTACTGTAGATTTATATTGGTCAAATACAGATGGTAAAATCAGGCAAAAATAAGAATTAAATTACATAAAAAAATATATATAATTAAAGAAAAAAAACCCAAAGAAAGTACCAAAACCCGGGAAAAAAAATTGATTTATATTGGTCAAATACAGATGGTAAAATCAAGCAAAAATATGAATTAAATGACATTAAAAAAAGAATCATAATTAAAGAAAAAAAAACCCCAAAAAAGTACCAAAACCCGGAAAAAAATTGAAGCCCGCGAGCGACCATAAGTCTCCAGCAAATGCCGACCAGGCGCTGCGCACGCATGCATGTGCGTGCACCTCCCGCAAATGATTTTAGCCAGGGTGGGGTGGGATGTCTGCTAAACCTAAACCTAAACCTATAACCCTAACCCTAACCTTAGTGGGGGAACATAGAACCCGGGGAACATAGGGATGTTTGAGTAAAAAGAATACCTCAATGTTACTTAACTACAGTACTTAATTAAATGTATTTAGTTACTTTACACCACTGGTGCTAAGCAGCTAACTGTAGGTAGCTCACCTGGAGAACCTCAGGTGGAAAGAAGTTCAGTTTGTCATGAAGATAATTATTTCACTTCTCTTTCAACTGTCACAGGCAGCATGTCTTTTAGCAGCTTTCACTCCCTGGACATAGACAACTCCACCCAACATCCATGAACGTGAACTACATTATAAGTTGTTTGTTTCATTCTTTAATTTCCAAACATAATGGAGCTGGTGTCTGTGTCAATCACCTGTCTGTCTAGTGCAGGTGTGGGGGCGGGGGAGGGGCGTGGAAACCAGGGGATTTAGGCCGGAAAGCATCTGTGTCATTTTAAGATTTATTTGGCTTTAAAAAAAATAGCAGATATACAAGCTCGTAGCTGTGTATATCTGCAATTTTTTTTTTATATAGTGAAAAAATCCGGTCACGATAATTACGCTCGGCGATGCGTTCCCGACTGTATCAGATCTAGGTTTGATATTCGGCTCTGTCGCCGACTGGACATCTGACAGTATCATACAGTATGAAAGGGGCTGAGATCACTCTGCGAGGAGATGGCTTGGCGAAATTACCGTTACGAAGCGGATGAAAATGGCACATTTTTAATGAGGCTTCTTTATGACCTACTGATGGAATCTAGTCTAGGGCCCCCCCCCAAAAAAGAAAATTTGTATTACATTTTGAACCGTATAGGTAATACCAATTTGTGTGAGTTTTGGACAAAATCAGAGTAGTAGCGAAATATGTGTTTTGAAGATGGCGTTCAATTCAAATCCTGGCATGCCCTTCAGTAGTCACTCATCATGTACATATATTTTTTTGTCTCTAAAGTGTCTTTGTTCGAGTGTTCCATTGGCATTTTATCCTTTCCGTGAGAAGCATTTAAGAAGCATGTAATTATTATGTCTAACACATCCAAACAAATCAAGTGTAGCGTGTAGTGTGTGTTTTTGTTTCAATTGTTACATTAGTATGCCTTGGACTTTCTTATCAACAGAGAATACCTGAACACCTCAATGGAAACCAAAACTAGCTACCGTACCTTGTCAAAGCATACCAATGGTTTAGCTGGTAGAACTTGATATCCTTCTGTCCTCAAGTAACCCTGTCCTTTGCAGCTAAGTGGCCCCGATTTCTCCCTGCCTCGCATTTCTCCTAGACGGCTCTGTCTAGGGAACCCACAGTGTAAATAAGTCTATGACAATACTGCATTTTTAAAAATCCTTAATTGTCTTTTTCACCTTATGTGTTTGTTGGTTGCAAGCAATTAAATCAATCAAATCAAATCACCACTGAGATTACAAAAGAGTGCTTCCCACACCCTTCTTTACAAAAGAGTCTGCTTCCCACCTACATTTTTGTATTTGTAAATCTGCAACCTAGCTTGCGTGTGAAGTGTTGATTGTGCATTTGTTAGAAACTATTTATCCCTCTCTGTTGACTGGAAGATTCAGCATCAAATGAGATATTACACTGCACTCCATTAAATCCTGCCATCACTCATCAACTATGTGTCTGTTTTCAATGTCAAGTTCATTTATCCATTGTTCCCATGCAGGGGTCATCAACATGTCCATACACGGACAAACGTGTCCATGGCAAGACATGTGTATGTCCATGGCACATGTTTTATTTTGGAAAAATAAATCAAATTATAGCCTATATATTTTCTTCATTATAATGTAAAAACATAATAACTTTGGTGACTCGTAATGTAACATGCTCATTAACATGTTGCAGGAGATTTGTAGTATTGCATAATGTACCTGTACACACAATTGCATCAGGTGAAGACAACAAGACAGCCAGTAGAAATGATTGCTGATAGCTGCGTCAATTCTGCGAAAATATAGCAAAATGTCCTTTCAATCCTTTGTTGGAGAAAATAATATGTATATAATATTCTTTTTTTAAGACAACATCATGGAGTGTATGTGGTGTGGATTGGCATTTTATCCTTGACATTTCCGTGAGAAGTGTACATTTAACATGTAATTCTTACGTCTAACAAATCCAAACAAATCAAGCGTGTCTCTTTGTTTCCATTGTTACATTTTGCATGCCTTGGACTTTCTCATCAACAGAGAACACCTGATCACCTTAATCCACAACTAGCTACCGTACCTTGTCAAACCAAACAAATGGTTTAGCTGGTAGAACTTGATCTCCTTCTGTCCTCAAGTAACCCTGTCCTTTGAAAAGCCAGCAATCTCTATAATACCGTAGCCATATGATGCATAATACACACACCCACTCACCTTTACAGCTAAGTGGCCTTTTTGCGATGGAAGCAATGTCTGTACTGATGAGACTCAATTATTACTATCCAAAATAATTAGGATTTTCTTTTTGGTGGTTAAGTGGCTCAGTAGTGAATGCAGACATACTATTGTTTTACCCTATGACACATTAGGAGTCCATTTGAATACATTTAGGGCTAGGCCAATGTGTTTTTGGTAAAATGATTATTTTACATGTCCATGGCAAAAATTAAATATTGATGACAAAATTCAATACCATGCTGATGACCCCTGGATGAACAGTATAGACAGGTTTCTTGTTTACAAACACTAGAAGACCATACCCGTCCGGGGATATGAGCATCCAAAGTATGTGCAGTGTGGGTTATGCTCTGTGCACAGACAGTATGTCAGGGATGGAAAGTGACACACAAACACCCGCTCATAAACAGTTCCAACACACACACACACACGCACACGCGGCTGTCGCGGACACACACACACAACCGTCAAGCACGCGACCCGTCGCTGACACACACACGGCTGTCGCACACACGGCCGTCGCGCACGCGACCCGTCGCTGACACACACACGGCCGTCGCGCGCGCGACCTGTCGCTGCATGTACCACCGGTCCGTGAGAAGGCGGCCGGGAATTCCAAGTTTTCCCCGCCATGAATCTATAACCAGACCCCCACCCCACCAGAACCATGCCGGTCCGCAAAAATGTTATGGACTGTCAGCTGGTCCGTGGTAACAGAAAGGTTGGGAACCCCTGGTGTAGCCTACTGAGGTGAACAGAGCGCATGGAGTGTAGTCCATGGAGTTAAAAATAAGGCACCGAAAATCCGCTTCCATACACTTGCATTGAGGTGCTCACCCAGCGCATGGGCCGAAATCACCCCTTCTTCCGGGTTGTGAAATGTGATGAAAAAGGCCTATTTGGGGCTTCTGTGATGCGTTTTGCGTCACCTCGTGACGCGTTTTGCGTCACCTCGGTGCGCAGCACCGTGCGCAAGCTCGTGCGCAAGCTTGTGAGTCGAGCCCATTGGTAGAAACCCTTTTCGCTTGTTCATGTACAGTGGCCCCAGCTGCAGTACCTATGAATGGCCAGCATGTCCAATGCGCTTCAATGCAAGTATGCAACCACTGGGCTTGGTGTAGTCCCTGCTCCGTGGCCAGCAGCAGTAAACTGAGCACATGCGCTCCCATAGGCTGGGGGGCTATAACCGTGACGACAGTCCCATCGGCCGAGCTCAGAATGTCCGTTGTTTACAGCAAAACGCAAATAAACATGTTAAATTGTAGCGAAGAGAAAAAAGGGCTTCCTCACGGTGTGCATATGCTAAAGATCAATGGCCATGTGCAAGTACAGAGCAATTGCTTAAGCCACTGAGGAGAACCAAGAAAGACTGATGACTGATGACTGATGACTGATGACTGATGACTGATGACTGATGAATGACATTCCTAAAATGATATGTAGGATTAGTGGGGGTGTGCGCATTCAGGGTGCAAAACCACTTTAAAAGAAACACGCACAGCTGAGATTAATAAACTGTTAGTTTAGCCACATACCGTCAGAACACAAACACACCAGCTGGGCAAGTCATTAGAGGTAAGGAGAGGAATGTACGGTAGTCGGTAGGGGTGTGACTATGAACTCAGACACCCTTAGCAGAATCATACAACACTCACCCAGAGGCAGAGTGCACAATAATGAAATAGAGACAGGACTCTGTTGACCCTATTACTGTTAAGGCCTTTGCGGACAGGGTCAATCAGTTTTTACCGCATGCGAAAAGACACACGAATCGAACTGGGTTCGATTGGAGAAAAAAAACGCATCGCCGCAGCCACTTGCCGCACGGCAAATTCAGAGCCGGTGTGCATGATTTTTTTTTATATGACATATTTTAATTTTCTCGATTTTCTCGTCAGTGTGCCATATCAACATTAAGTATCATTATGACACCACATGAAAATAAAATATTTAGATTATCCAAATACATAACAATGACTTGTTATGAACATTTTCTTTCACATCAGGACATTGTAATGATAATGATCATTAGACTCTAGAGCAATTACCAAACCTACCTAGATACTCACCGTGATATCCTTCAGTCAGAGTTCAGGGTTTCCATACCTGGACATTTGATTTGAAGTGTCTCTCTTTCTCTTTTTTTTACCCCCTGAGTTTACTGCTTTGATGTTACTCTTAGACAGACTTATATTATTGTTTGTTTTTTTCTAATAAAGTTGATTATTTTTAGTTTTCTCCCTCCTCCCATGTGAAGCGACTTTGAGTACCTAATAATCTGAGATATTATTATTGATGAATGAATTCATGCTGAAATATAATAATCAAAGGAAATCTGATGAGCAAAAGTCGTGCCAGTTTTTCCCACTCCATTCCTGCCTGCTTTACATTTTGACTTTAGCAACTTGCCCTTGTAGTTGAGTTAAATTTAACCAGGAGTATAGACACCAGCACTGCGTGAGGTTCACTACTTTGTTCACCATTGCATTTTAGTGTGCAACTGGGATATTGTTTTCATTAACACACATTTAGTCATTAAATATATTAATAATTCCTTCTTTATCCATTTTATATTTACACTGATGTTGAAACCAGCTCATTAATGCCTGGGGTGAGAGCTCATGTCCTTCGTGGCATCTTACTAATCTCACTCAAATCCTTGTCAAAACACATCCGGCCTGTGACCCCACCCCGTTCGGCCAGTGCCAACTCGTGGCCAAAAAACGAGAACTCCCAGTGCCGCTTTTCCCACATGTACTGGTTTCCCACATGTACTGTAACATAATAATACACATTGTGTCTGAGGTTGAAAGTGGGTGAAATTATTAGTGTGCGAAATTATATTTGCTTCAAATGATATGTTCCATCGAGATCTCTGAGGTCAGCTGATCAATTGCTGCTTGTCGTCCCTAAGAGCAGGTTTAACCCATTAAGACCGGGAACGCATGTGTCATTTTAGATTTGAGCTATAACCATTATTTTATACTTGTGCCGTGCTATGAGCTTGTAGATCTGCTATTTTTGAAAAATCCTGAACATTTGTGCAAATCTTTGAATATATATTTTTTAAAGCAAACATTTTTTAACTCAAATCTTTGCTTCTGGGGATTCTACAAAATGTCTTCTAAATCCTAAGAGTTTTTTGAAAAACGTATGTTTCTATATCAGTGGTTCTCAAAGTTTTTCATGTAAAGGACCCCGAAAATGATATGTATTTTGCCACGGACCCCCATCTCAAAATATGTTGTGCCAGGGACCCCCAGAAGCAAAGATTTGAGTCAAAACATTTCCCTTTAAAAAATAATATATTCAAATATTTTCACAAAGTTTCACGATTTTTAAAAAAATAGCAGATCTACAAGTTCATAGCGCGGCACTCGGTGCAGTTTTCATGATTTCAGTTAGCTGCATTATATAGACCATATTAATCCTGTGGGGGAAATTCAGTTTCAGCTTCACCCAGTGGTTGCTGCTGTTGTCTTGCTCAGAGGCACTTCAACACATAGACCGGGTGAAGGACCGGCAAACTACTGATTACCAGATCTACAAATAAAAAAATAGCAGATCTACAAGTTCATAGCGCGGCACTCGGTCCTTCACCCGGTCTATGTGTTGAAGTGCCTCTGAGCAAGACAACAGCAGCAACCACTGGGTGAAGCTGAAACTGAATTTCCCCCACAGGATTACTGTAATATGGTCTATATAATGCAGCTAACTGAAATCATGAAAACTGGGAGATAATGCATTAGAAGTAAGTAAGGATTGTGTAAATGTTTCATAATTGTATTAGTATTCATGAATAGGGCTATTTATGAAATAGCCTGCATCTATCTACATGTCTGTGCACTGTGCATTGATCAAGTCTACAAGCGCTCGAGTTTTGCAACCTATTTACCTTCATAAATAAAAGAGTGAGTGAGTGAGTGAGTGAGTGAGTGAGTGAGTGAGTGAGTGAGCGAGCATGTAATCTGAGTTCCCAGAATTTCTCGTTTAAAACAGATCAAACGAGAATACTGTGCATGTGACGTGTACACCTGTGTGTGTGTGTGTGTGTGTGTGTGTGTGTGTGTATGTGTGTGTGTGTGTGTGTGTGTGTGTGTGTGTGTGTGTGTGTGTGTGTGTGTGTGTGTGTGTGTGTGTGTGTGTGTGTGTGTGTGTGTGTGTGTGTGTGTGTGTGTGTGTGTGTGTGTGTGTGTGTGTCTCTCACAGAGGGAGAGAGAGAGAAAGAGAGAGAGAGAGAGAGAGAGAGAGAGGGGGAGGGAGAGGGAGAGAGAGAGAGGGAGGAGATATATAAGGCACCAATGTATGTGATAATCCTCAATTGCTGGGAGAGATCTGACATGAACACTTTAACAGTTTTTGCTGTCATTGTATAGGAGTCAGTAACGTGCGTGAAAGTCTGTTTAGATTTCATTTAGTTTTTGCTTTTCTTATACTAAGCATCACAAGAAGTCAGAGGTAAGAGAATCTCCTTTGAAATGTCTCCAACTTTAGTGCATAGATATTTATTGGATGTTTCAGTATTTGTGGTCGATCACTGTAGGGACTTGAGACCTGATTTCACCGTGCAAACAAAGGAGAATGCAAGTCACAATTATGCACAAATTATTTATAGATTAAAGGTCCAGTGCAATGACATTTTTGGTCATTTTATTTTGGAGTTTCAGTCTGAAACGGCCTTGCAACCAATCAGAAGGTGCCATCCCCTCAGGCTATGGCAGTGATGGCACAGTAGAATCTCACTCACATGGTGGGCAGTGTTATTGTTTATAGCCTGCAGGCACACAGTGGCCAAGGGAGAGAGATATGGCCACTGTGCAGAATGTTTGTTCCCAAGTTGCTTATTATTTCTAACCTAAAATGTTTTCAGATACATATTTTAGTGTGCTCATTAAGTTTACAATGAGTAATACAACGTCTAGATGTCATCTTGAATGAGATTCAAGACGGAGTAGTTCTGTAATTAAAATCAGGTGTGTTCGAAGGAACGTACGAATATGGGAATCACACAGGTGAACGTAATTGAGATTAATTCATGAAAGTGTATCTATGTCATCACGCAGCACGTTGTCGTTCACAGGAAGTAATTAAGATTGGCTTTTTTTTTTTTTTTTTGCATCTATAGGTACAGTATGCCCATATGATGACCATGGATATGCTCTAAAATTGTGAAAAACTAATTTAGACATTTAATGTTATGAATGTTAGGCAATTTTGCTAATTTGGCTATTTTTCTTTATACAGGAGACATGGCAGATGCCAGAGGTCATGGTAAGTCACAATTGTAAATGAAAGCTTGACAGGTGATAGGAAGTGGGTGAAATTAGTTTTTGTTGTTTTCAGGAAGAGAAAAGAAACAGATATATAAAAGATATATTGAAAAAAAAAAAAAAAACGTAGTCAAGTTTCAAGATGTTTATTGCCACGCCTCGCATAGAGGTTGATAACATGAGTAAAATTGATGTATTCATTGTTTTGGTTCTTCACACATTTGTGCAGCAATAATAAACAGTAACAAATTAATAAAGATTAACAAAGACAAAATAAATATAGTGTAGTTGTGAGCATGTAGATATTTTTTCATGTATGTTCTTTTGAAAAAAGGGATATTTACTCGTAACCCCTACAAATGTGTCAGCGACCCACAAATTGGTCCCTGCCCACTGTTTCGGAAACACTGCTAATATATAGTCCATGAGCCAGACAAGATTTCATTATCAAATGAGTGGGCAAAACCATACCTATTAAGTTGCTTATAGGGTCAATATAAGTAAATTAATACATGATAACCTTTCCACAGGAGCAGCTTTTTGATATTTATCACACATTTTGTTATTTTCACATATACATGATAGGTGAATAGGATGAAAAAGTTAAAGAAATAGTTATCACCATGAAACCTCCCCACTTGATTACTTACATGAAGACAAGATTTATCGTATTACAAGTTTTCTGAAATTCAAATATGCAAATTGGGCATTATATTTGCATATTTGCATAACTTTCCAGAACCAATATTGGATAAAGCCAGAGTCAACATTCTTATTTTCATTTTGTGTCATGTTAGAGTCAAAGGTTTTTAACGAGGGAATATTCAATATCGATATGTATCACTCATATATAAGAAAATACTGTGAGCAGGCATAAATTAATGCAGTTTTTTTAAGCATTTTTTTTGTTTTACCTTTTTATACACCTCAAGCCAAAATTAACGAATGAGTTTGTTTCATATGACACAGAGAGTTTGAAGGACACTGATCAGTTGATCAAGTAAGATGAGTTAGTTATGTGGAAATGTATACGGAAAGTGGGGACCCAGAAGGCCGACGGAGGCTGTTGGGTTGGTGAACATTTCAGTTTTACAAAAAAAAAAAAAAAAGACAGATACAAAGGAGGAGTGTATGACAAGGCCAAGGGAGGGATATGGCAGGGAGAAGTTTCAGGGGTTCTGGGACACATAAGGGGCCAGGCTAAGCAAATGCAGTCCTCTATTTCCGAGTTAGTCAAGTCTGCCTCTGTGATAATCAGGTCCTCATTTTTTTATAGACATTAGGAACATGTTGGTTCTCAGCATATACTTTCAAATTGGGGAAATTTACAAGACTTATGTTCTAATTATTCGATTTGTGTGCAAGATCTTGCATTAAGAAGCCATTTAAGCATAAGCTCACAATGCATCACGATGCGACACAATGTGAGCTTGTAGATGTGCTATTTTCTTCTTTTTTTTTAGACATTTAATATATTTGAAAACTTGTGAAATGGGACATCCTGCATAATGAGTACTTTGTGCTTTTGGTACTTTAAGTACATTTTGATACCAATACCTTTGTACTTTTACTCAAGTAAATGTTTTATTCCGAACTTTTACTTGTAACAGAGTAATTATACATTGCAGACAGTATTGGTACTTTTAAGTACTTTTTTAAGTAAAACATTTGAGTACTTTTTCCCCCACTGACTGTGACACATTCACATGATTGTGGACAAAATGAATTACTAAGGGCATAAATTCCATGCTGATTTCTTTGAATATATACAGTACATACACACACGCACACGCACACGCACACGCACACACACACACACACACACACACACACACACACACACGTTTACCAGCCTGATTTCAATAGAATCTATTCCTTCACAAGACCGATTCTTACATTTATTTTCTTTTTTTTAATATTCCATATAACCATGTGACGACAGGACTTCCGCCGAACCAGGTAAGAGTTTGTTGCCACACTGGAGCTCTCCAGTCTTGTTTTGGTGAGATAGGTGAACAGGTGACTTCACTACATGTCCATACAGCTGGACAGTGTGTTTGTGCATCTCAGGGGTTGGGTTCTATAGGTTGAAAACCACTACTGCAGCCAATAACATACAAGACATGAACATTGTCAAATAGCGCTCAGAAATGATAACGATTGAAATAACATGATTGTGTTCAACAGGATGCTGGTGGCGCAAACAAAGGTGAGCTTTTTCAGTTCCTGGCAGTGGTGTAAAGTAACTAAGTACATTTACTCAAGTACTGTACTTAAGTACAATTTTGAGTTATTTTTACTTAACTGGAGTATTTCCAATTTTCAGTACTTTAACTTCTACTCCATTACATCTCAGAGACAAATATTGTACTTTTACTTTAAACTTTAGTTACTAGTTACTTTGTAGATTTTGATTATTATTACAAAACATTGTGAGCTTGTAGATCTGCTATTTTCAAAAGATTTTTAAACATTTTATACATTTGAAAACTTATATATTCTGCATAATGAGTACTTCCACTTTCGGTACTTTAAGTATATTTTGATGCCAATACTTTTGTACTTTTACTCAGGTATTTTTTTTATTCTGGACTTTTACTTGTAATGGAGTATTTCTACATTGCAGTATTGATACTTTTACTTAAGTACAAAATGTTTGTACTTTTTCCACCACTGGTTCCTGGTACAGTTCAATGTTTGAGGTAACCAGAGAGAAGGTTGTTGGTTGATGCTACCTTTAGTTAGACTATGAGCACATCTTCAATATAGTATTCCGTAACTATAAATGCACCATTTGTTAGACTATGTGGGGATGTAAAAATCACTCACTTTTCCTCTTGCAAACAGTGCATGTTGTGGTCCAGAACACTGAGTCGAGGTGGCAGATGTCCAGCAACACAATGGAGAGCGGTGAGGACGTTTTTATTTACAACTTTAAAAGCTCAAAATCAAATCCGTTTGGATTCTCTTGTTCCCAAGTATTCAATATATCTTATATTCTAAAATGATTCTAACATTTTATGTAATATCCTTTCCTGTGCCTATACACAACTACAGTATTCAAACCCTTGGTCTTATAGACATTACCTATCCTAGGATAAAATAATGTATGCCATTGTCTTACAACATACTTATTGTTTTAGATTATAGAGAGCACGTTGTAGATTTTAGGTTCAGAATGGCAATAAACAAGGACCAGCAACCCCCGAGCAACAAAGTAAAGAAGCAGAACAAGGACATAGACAAAGGACTGCCGAACACCATCAGAGAGTTGGAGGACAGCAACATAGCGCAAAATAAACTCATCCAGGACCTGAAGGAAGAGAGCAGACAAGCAGCGCTCACATCACAGGAAGAACAGTTAAAGATAGAGAGAGGCAGGGAACAGGAAAAAAAGAGAGAAGAAGAACTGCACAACACCATCAAAGAGAAAATGAAACAGGACCTGCTAAACAGCTGTAACCAAGTAGAAAAGCTTGAAGTTCAACAGAAGGAAACAAAGAAAGAGCTGCTGAACAAGACCAATGAGATGGAGGAGAGCAAGCGACATCAACGGAGACTATCACAGGACCTGCAGGGACGAAGCGACCAAGTAGAAAAGCTCGAAGTTCAACAGAAGGAAACAAAGAAAGAGCTGCTGAACAAGACCAATGAGATGGAGGAGAGCAAGCGACTGCAACGGAGACTATCACAGGACCTGCAGGGACAAAGCAACCAAGTAGAAAAGTTCAAAGTTCAACAGAAGGAAACAGAGAATGAGCTGCTGAACAAGACCAATGAGATGGAGGAGAGCAAGCGACTGCAACGGAGACTATCACAGGACCTGCAGGGACGAAGCCACCAAGTAGAAAAGCTCACAGTTCAACAGAGGGAAAGAGAAAGAATGCTGCAGAACACTACCCAGGAGATGGAGGAGAGCAAGCGACAGCAACGGAGACTTTCACAGGACCTGCAGGTAAGTAGCTACCAGGTAGAAAAGCTCACAGTTCAACAGAGAGAAAGAGGGAATGAGCTGCTGAATGCCACCAAGAACCTTGAAGAGAAAGGCAAACTACTGAAGGAAAGAGATACTGAACTGCAGAACACCACCAAGAGACTAGAAGAGAAAGACAAACTACTGAAGGAAAGAGATACTGAACTGCAGAACACCACCAAAGAGAAGGAGGAGAAAGGCAAACTACTGAAGGAAAGAGATACTGTGCTGCAGAACACCACCAAGAAACTTGAAGAGAAAGACAAACTACTGAAGGAAAGAGATACTGTGCTGCAGAACACCACCAAGAAACTTGAAGAGAACGACAAACTACTGAAGGAAAGAGATACTGTAATGCAGAACACCACCAAGAAACTTGAAGAGAAAGACAAATTACTGAAGGAAAGAGATACTGAACTGCAGAACACCACCAAAGAGAAGGAGGAGAAAGATAAACTACTGAGGGAAAGACATACTGTGCTGCAGAACACCACCAAGAGACTAGAAGAGAAAGACAAACTACTGAAGGAAAGAGATACTGTGCTGCAGAACACCACCAAGAAACTAGAAGAGAAAGACAAACTACTGAAGGAAAGAGATACTGAACTGCAGAACACCACCAAAGAGAAGGAGGAGAAAGGCAAACTACTGAAGGAAAGAGATACTGTGCTGCAGAACACCACCAAGAAACTTGAAGAGAAAGACAGACTACTGAAGGAAAAAGATAAACTGCTGACCGAAAACGACAAACTACTGAAGGAAAGAAATACTGAACTGCAGAACACCACCAAGAAACTAGAAGAGAAAGACAAACTACTGAAGGAAAGAGATACTGAACTGCAGAACACCACCAAAGAGAAGGAGGAGAAAGGCAAACTACTGAAGGAAAGAGATACTGTGCTGCACAACACCACCAAGAAACTTGAAGAGAAAGACAAACTACTGAAGGAAAGAGATACTGCGCTGCAGAACACCACCAAGAAACTTGAGGAGAAAGACAAACTACTGAAGGAAAGAGATACTGTGCTGCAGAACACCACCAAGAAACTTGAGGAGAAAGACAAACTACTGAAGGAAAAAGAGAAAATGCTGACCGAAAACGACAAACTACTGAAGGAAAGAGATACTGAACTCCAGAACACCACCAAAGAGAAGGAGGAGAAAGACAAACTACTGAAGGAAAGAGATACTGTGCTGCAGAACACCACCAAGAAACTTGAAGAGAAAGACAAACTACTGAAGGAAAAAGATAAAATGATGACCGAAAACGACAAACTACTGAAGGAAAGATATATTGAACTCCAGAACACCACCAAAGAGAAGGAGGAGAAGGACAAACTACTAAAGGAAAAAGATAAACTGCTGACCACAAACGACAAACTACTGAAGGACAGAGAAACTGAATTGAAGAACATCACCAAGAAACTAGAAGAGAAAGAGAAAAAATGGGAGGAGGACCGATACCAACTATTGAAGGCAATAAAGACAGACCTACAGAATACCATCAAAAGCAAGATTGACCCGTATGGACCTGCTCCACAAGGTACGTTTTTTTTCTCTCTTCAGCTTATCGACGAGCAATGGAAGAGGCACAATACAGTAGTTATGGATTATGTCCAGTTTAATTTGTCAATATTGAGTGCAGTTAGTGGTTTTAATGAATGTACTGTATGTGTATGACAGTAATTGGTTGAGTTTGCATACAGAGTTGGAAGAAGAAGAAGAAATAAAAAACATCTGGCATGTACAGTAGAAACAGCAAAGAACAGTTGTCTTCACAAATCCATACACTCACCCCTCGTTTCTGCAGGGAATCGGTTATTATTTGGCTGTTGGAATATTGTACTACATAGAAAAATATAAATAACCTAACTGTCAAAAGAAACATTAATAAACAGTATGGATGTCATTGGCAGCAATATGCATATATGCATATATTGTAGTGCCATAATCCATATACTATAGTACAAATCATTCGTGTTAATGGACCCGTAGTGTTAAGGTAAATAAAGTATGAAAATAATGCATCTGTTTCGTTGCAGTCGGCGCAGACACCAAAGGCACAGTTTAAGCCAGCATGTGATGTCTACCTCCTGATAGTGAGTATACGTTGCTTTTTCCAAGTCAAAGAACATGAAACCATTTGCATTATTCTCGATGCACTTCTTTGCACTGTGTTTTTGATAAGAATTATCATCAACCATGTTGAATTGTCTTTTGCTCGAGGTTTGAACAATGACGAGAAGAAAAGAGAAAACCTTCCATGTATGGAGTTAATAGACATTTTTACTTTACTTGAGTATTTCCAATTTTCTAATACTTTTGCTTAATCTACTCCACTACATCTCGGATCGAAATATTGTACTTTTACTTCACAACATGTATTTCAAAACTTTAGTTACTAGTTACTTTGTAGATTGATTATTATTACAAAACCTGTATTAGCCACTTCAGCCCTATATACATTTCGGCCATTTGAAAATAGCCGATCTACAAGCTCACAATGCATTGTGAGCTTGTAGATCGGCTATTTTCAAAAGATTTTTATATATTTGAGAACTTGAAATGGGACATTCTGCATAATGACTACTTTTACTTTTTGGTACATTTTGATGCCAATACTCTTGTACCTTTACTCAAGTGCATTTTGAATTCTGGACTTTTACTTGTAACAGAGTATTTCTGTATTGCAGTATTGATACTTTTACTTAAGTAAAACATTCGAGTACTTTTTCCACCACTGAATGTGTCTACAGATTTCTCCATCCAAGAGCACACGGGAAGCATCCGGGAGATTAACCATCAAATGGGCGAAATGAAGAGACAAATTATGGAGAGGCATAACAGATAATTATGTTTTAACTGCTGCACAGAACAGTATAACACATTCTCACTCCCAACGTGTCACATACTACTTTCTCAGTGGAAAAAGCTATATTTTAACCTTGTTTCAGACCAAGCAATGCTTGATAACAACACTCTGAGATAAGTCAACTACCAATCCCAAACTGCAATGCCTCAACAACCCAATCAGTCAAAAGTTTCAAATTCTATATACATATAAAACATTTTGAATATATATGTATATTATAAAGCGAACATTTGTAACTTAAATCTTTGCTTCTGGGGATTCTATGAATGTCTTCTAAATCATACCCGTTTAAAAAAAGCCTTTTCATGTCAAGAATGATATGTATTCAGATTCAGAGTCTGCGGCCAAATACACATTAATTTGGGGGTCCTTGACATGTTTGATAATCACTGCTATAGAAGTCAGACGGCACTGAACATTGAAATATTATGTGAAAGAGGGACCCACATGTGACGTCAAGTGTGACTAAAGTGTCTGTATGTGACACGTTGGGAGTAAGAATGCGCTGAACTGTCCAAAATGTGTGTGTGCGTGCGTGCGTGCACGCACACACACACACACACACACACACACACACACACACACACACACACACACACACACACACACACACACACACACACACACACACACACACACACACACACACACACACACACACACACACACAGTCACACACACACACACACACACATCATGTGGCGCTCAGATGGTGCAGTGGTAAAGTCACTGCCCACCACCACGGAGGTTGTGGGTTCGAATCCACCGTGGTGCATCCGGCTTTGTCGGGCGTCTACACGAACACAATTGGCCCGTGTTCTGGGGAGGGAAGCCGGGCGGGGGAGGATGGTAATATTGCTCATTGCACGTACTCTTACGGGCTGGGGGCGGCACCTGTCAGTGGGGAGTGTTGGGCGGGAGGAGTAGCACGAAGGCTCTATGTCCTCCTGGTGGGGGCTCCTCACTGGCAGCAGTGACAACACATAAATGTGTGTGGGGGAGGAATCCAGCGGCGCGGGAAGGGGGGGGCTATGGGGGCTGCAGCCCCCCTGGTGATGGGAGCAGCCCCCCTGGTGATGGGAAGAAAAAAAAAAAAAAAAACGTTTTATTTTATTTTTTATAATATATATATTTTTTATGGATCATAGCAGTCTGTTACGGTCATGGATGAACTTCAACCTGGTGTTTGCACTGTCTTTCTGCCTTTTTGTGTGGGGAAAAACACAGAAAACCCCCAAAAAATCACAAAAAAAGTCGCGCGCCCGCGCGAGTTCCCCCCGACGTACAGCCCCCCTAGGTATTAAGGACTTCCCGCGCGCCTGGAGGAATCAATTGGCATAACGACTAAATTGGCAAGAAAAAGGGGTAAAAAATAATTGGCTACTCTAAATGTAGAAAAGAGAAAGATCATAATAACCTTTTTACATGATTATATATCCATATATCCTACATACAGTATGTTATAATCCACATACTGTACATACAGGTCATGGTGACAGGCATTGAGAACCATTGTTAGCTTGCAATACAAATATATATTGAAACATTTAAGGGGGTGTTGGTTTGATTGTTAGTTAAAATAAGTGTTAAGTATCTCTATATTCCCATGGCGATCATTGCTAAACAGTGTTTGTTCAGTAACCGGATCCTCGCCTTTTAGTAAACATACATTGTCAGGTCGGGATACCAATGTCATCCAATCTGGAGAGAGAATTCGTACAGGAGGATTCAGGATAAACAAGTGAAATCGGAAGTGATGAATCGGAAGGGAAACAATTAAGCTGATGAATGGGTTCTCTGTCCTGATTGGATGAAATGTGTGACCCACCTGAAAGTGTATGTTTTGTTCACTAAAGAGCTGGAGAGACGGAGAGACCCCTCTTACTGAACAAAACTGTGAGCTTGTAGATCGGCTATTTTTTGGCAAAGAAGTTTGTTGTGTAGGGAAAAAAGACCGGACCAAGTAAAAAGCCAAAGCTCAAGGAATGAGGGTTTAAGTGGTTAAATGTCTGAAAATGCAAATTAACTAGAATCCAACGTATTAATAGAAAATGTGTAAACAAACAAAAAACATTATTTTACAAAACACTGATGATAGTGCTGTCAAACAGGTCTATGTTTGAAGCTATCTATATCTATGGAATAGTTTAATGGGCAACACGATTTCAATATGTGGTGGGGGTCCCTGCTTCATCTCTCTCTCAGCTAAGGGGTCCTTCGCCTGAAAAACATTGAAGACCCCTGCTCTATACTGTAGCAAAGATTACTATCACAATATAGAGCTTTAACGTTTGACTTTCTGGTGTGTTGGGAGTATGTCTGAATGAAACTATATTTACGATTATGGATTGCATACATTGTTCTACCACCTTAGTTTAACATTTAACTTGTCCTTTAACTGTAGATTCTAAATGGGCTGTACTAAAAGATGTCCACATCATCTTGCAGAGCATGAATATGCCATCATGACATGTACAGTAATCAGGATTACCCTTATGGCAAGACTGTTTATTATATTCAATAATCAAAGGAATTGAACTCATTAGACCCCCTAACAACAGGCCGGTGACACAAACACACCCAAAGAGAAACATTCACTGCATTGATGTCTTTGACTATGCAGGCCTCAGTGAAAACATTGATTTTACTGGTTTACTTTAATGTCATTAACTTGTTCCTCTTTTCATTTGTCCTGCTGTATCTTTAGTAAGGTTCATTCTTCCCTTGATATGAATTCTGTAATGACTACCATTTCTCATAATGTATTGTTTTCCTCTATGGGCATCCTTTTGAATTATATAACCACCAAACAATAAAGTATTTTTAAGGATATACGGTATGTGCCTTGTTACCCTTTTTGAGTGCACAGAAAAGAGAAATTGCAGGCTTTACTTGAAAACTGATCCTATGTTGTACCCATTACTGGATCACTGTGGTGTTCATCCGGGTGAAATAAATGTCATAATTATAACTTGTGGACCCATGGCAGGTTGAATTCCACTTAAAGGTTTCATTACATAAAATTTCTTAGGGTTAAGGTTTTGTTTTTGTTTTTTTGTTAATTGCAGCTGAAAAGACCTCAGAAAAATAAAATAACAGGTAATATAACCTCCATTAGGTGAGGTTAGCATCTGGTTTCAAACCTTTGAAGGCTGGATTTGGAGCAGAATAGACAAGCAGGTGTTAAAGTGACTACAAACTATTAGGATATAATCATATCTGGTGCTCTAGGAACTATGAAAACAAAGATATAGCCAAACTATAAACTGTAGGTATCATACCATCACCGAGATAGAATGGACAAAACTTACCAGTTTAAAAAATGTGTTCTCAAAGAGAGTGGGGGGGGGGGGGCTGTATCAGTCACAATCATTTTAAACACTTTATCCATTTATAGTGGGGTACCCAAAAGGTAGATCGCGATCTACCAGTAGGTCACAACGGCTTTGCAGGTAGACCACATGATGTGTCCCTAAAAAAAGAATAATTAAAATATAAAAATAATATTTGTGAAGGGCTGGCCCAATAAGCGGCTGGAAACGACACAGAGTCATGAGGTAGTGCAACCAAAGGGCTCTTTCACCTAAGTTTACAA
This sequence comes from Gymnoscopelus braueri, assembly GCF_963280865.1. Taxonomy (NCBI): domain Eukaryota; kingdom Metazoa; phylum Chordata; class Actinopteri; order Myctophiformes; family Myctophidae; genus Gymnoscopelus; species Gymnoscopelus braueri. The sequence goes on along the minus strand of NC_137605.1, from coordinate 10,533,763 downwards.
ACATGAAATAGGCAGCAAAAGGTGGCATGGTGGTCTGCACACCACCATGTACTCGCACATACATGGGCAACTGGTGGCCCGGGGGCCACATGCGGCCCCCACCTTCACTTAATGCCGTTAGGTTAATATCGGAATACTGAGATATTATTGATTTCAGCTGTTAAAATTCCAAACATGCAAACAGTACCTGCTTTAATTACTTCAGTCTATAGTAGTAGCTTAATGACTAGTATACAAATTCTATTGTCTTTTTTATGTTCAATGTATTTGTATTTACTTTTATACTCAACAGAGCCAATCAAGTGTGGGCTCTACCATATTGCAGGTAACCTCAAACATGTAACACATCTAAAACCCCACATAACCCACATCACATTCTATTAGACATCAATACCCTGGTAAATAAATATAACTTATGCCCCCTATTGCTAAATAAACCATATCACAATATTGAAAGCTACTAAGAATACACAACACAAAGCTGTAAGGGATTTGAGTTACAAATGTTCACTTAAAAAATGTGTACACATTTTCACAATAAACGCTCATAGCGTGGCAATGCCACGCTATGAGCTTGTAGATCTGGTATTTTTTAATAGCCAAAGAAATCTAATTTCGTGAACAAATGTTCACGATTGTGAACAAATGTTCACGATTTTTCAAAAATATCTCATAGCGCCATGAGCTTGTAGATCTGCTATGTTTGAATAGCCAAAGACATCCAAAGTGACACAGATGCGTTCCCAGATTGAATGGGTTAAGGGTTAAAGGGCAAGACCACTTTGGTAGAGGTTTGGGTTGTGTAGTTACCTTGCCATGATGTAACTCCGAAGGTGGACAAGAAATCAAAAATAGTTGCTCCATTGATTAGAAATTGATAATTTGAAATTTGCTCTTCATTGACTTACATTGTACGGTTCAGACAATATGGATCACCAAACCCAGTACTGTTTGGTTTTTAAATAAAAATGCAAACTTCCTGTTGATTTTACTATTTGAAGATCCACAGATCCAGTCCGGGTTTCTTCCTAATAAAAATAGTAAAATCAACAGGAAGTTTACATTTTTATTTAAAAAACAAACAGTACTGGGTTTGGTGATGTTCCATATCGTCTGAATCAGCTTTGTTTGTGCTCGTTTACATGCTAAAAGAGTGACTTTGAGAGATGTTTCACCGTACAATGTAAGTCAATGAGGAGCATGTTTTGAAATATCAATTTCTAATCAGTGGAGCAATTATTTTTGATTTCTTGTCCACCTTTTGAGTTACACCATGGCAAGGTAAATACACAACCCAAACTTCTACCAAAGTGGTCTTGTCCTTTAAGTGTCTTGGTCAGTGTGTGGTTGGTTGTTACAGTATGAAGTCAGTGTGGGGTTGGTCGTTACAGTATGAAGTCAGTGTGGGGTTAGTCGTTACAGTATGAAGTCAGTGTGGGGTTGGTCGTTACAGTATGAAGTCAGTGTGGGGTTAGTCGTTACAGTATGAAGTCAGTGTGGGGTTAGTCGTTACAGTATGAAGTCAGTGTGGGGTTGGTCGTTACAGTATGAAGTCAGTGTGGGGTTAGTCGTTACAGTATGAAGTCAGTGTGGGGTTAGTCGTTACAGTATGAAGTCAGTGTGGGGTTGGTCGTTACAGTATGAAGTCAGTGTGGGGTTGGTCGTTACAGTATGAAGTCAGTGTGGGGTTGGTCGTTACAGTATGAAGTCAGTGTGGGGTTGGTCCCAGGATTCTTCTGATTCCATTTCATTAACAACAATGTGTTCAATATTGAAGATGCTCTTTCTTCACAGTACTCTCTCTCTCCTTAAACTGTCCAGTCAATCCAATGAATCTTGAATTGAATGAATCTTTATTTTAAATGAGAAACATATTTTCTTCCTTCGAGTATCAGTATCAGAAATGATGAATTTATATACTGTAGCGACTTTCATGAACCCCAAGGACGCTTTACATCAAAAACAATGAGCAACAAACAACAAACAAAAAACAACAAACAACTATTTGCTTATGTCTATGTATATTCTGTGTAAACTGATTTTTATGCTATATTAACTGATTTTGATGGAGACCCCCTGGAACCCCCCCGCCCCCCCCAAGGACCTCTTGGGGTCCCCGGACCCCACCTTAAGAACCACTCGCTAATAATACACTGTATAGGCCCAAGGAGCTGTCTTCATTGTTTAACCACTAAATGAGGCGCAGTTTACGGAGCTAGTTCAGGCCAGGCAACTTAAGGGATTGGGGCAACCGATCAGGTGACTAGTCACATGCACTTTCCTCCTGATCGGGCGGTTATAGGTACTGCGCTGTTACCTGCTCACTCTGGCTGCCCTGTCTTGCTGAGCTGACGTGTGTCGCTACTGCTGCTGCTGTTTGCTGAGATCCTGCTACCGCCGTTCGCTGCTTACCTGCTGCCGCCCATGAAGTCATATAAACTCATCTCCTGGTCGTTCGTACTCCCCGCCATGTCCTCCTCCTCCACGGACACGGGGAGCGGGTCCCCCGGCCAAAGAGTAGTTCCCGGCTGGTAGTCCAAAAACAGCTGGGTATCTACGTATGCTGCTGACCATGAATAGTCTCATATTGTTCTCGTAGGTGGTCATTCGGCGTCGTTGTTCCTTGGTTGATGGTTGTAATCATAGCTACTCAGCTGTGTGCTTATAGTTCTAATCGTGGTATTACTTTCTTTACTTAAGTAAAAAACTAAATTAAATTATGGCTAAATCGCTTGCTAAACGCTCAGCTCAAAAGCAGTAGCGTTCGTCATTGATCAATATCAGTATGGTCAACTAGAGAGTGTAGAAATAGAGTAACGACACGCTTGATTCCGCCGCAAAACGGGCTCCTTGGGCTATAGTTCCAAACATTGGGACCGCTCATTGAGTTAAACGGAGCACTTCCGCATTCCGGGCTATAGTTCCAAACATTGGGACTGCCTCATTGAGTTAGACGGAGCACTTCCGCATTCCATTCTTTCAATGGGAGTCGACGCTAGTGTCAGAACTCTCTCTATGGCACTGGGTTGACGGTAATTCACCAACAGTGTTGCTTAAGTTGCTATGTTTTCTTATCGTAAGCAACGATGGGCTTGGGGTTCTTTTATGGTCCCCAGTTTAGCGTGTATTTGTGCAAAGTAGTTCACTTTATCTCAAGATTGGGTTTCTAGACTGGTTGCTTGCTTCTCTCTCAAGAGATGACGTCACCGATCTATCGTTCACAGAGGAACGGATCCGCGCTGGTAACTGGTAAGTGCTACTGCCTTGGTAGAGAGAGGGCATGGCTTCACTTTGTGATTTGCTTTGCTTATTCTGGCTCTGTTCAGATTAATATCTTTATGTACTGGTTAAAACACGGATATGCTCAGTTGGCTGCATCTTGCTTAATTTATAGTTTAATGTATCATGGTTAGTTCAGTGGCTTCAGACGGTTCTCTTATTCTGAAGAGCTCGTCCACCGGATGTTGTTTGAGGCTTATAGTTGATGACCGAACACTTCTCTACCCATGTGAAGGAGAGATGGGAAGCTAAGCTAACTTGTGAGTAGCGTTCAAGAAGTAGTCGTTAATGCTGCTAGAATTCATTGAAATTGATTTAGCATTTATCTATAGGAGGTTCTGTTTTGGCGTAGGGCTGGAACGGATGAACTATTACGTTATGGGATAAAGGGATACGTTTTGTTCCGTAGTCATGCTGTCTGACTCTATGATTGGTTGACTTTTCTGGTGTAACCTGGGAATTGTAGTCTCTGCTCAAGCCTCCGGCGTCAGATCAGTGGTTATGATACAGGCAGAGAGATTTTATTCACGTGCCAATCGTGGCATAAGCTATTTTTATTTTATGTAGTCTGCGTGGTAAAATAAATTTCAATCAGGCTGGATGGCATAAGATGTTGTTAAGTAATCTCAGTAAGCCACAGCAACTAAAGCATTATATTGATAAAATTATTATACGTTATGAACTTGCTTGTGACTTGCAAATACGAGTTAAACAGCAATAATACTAAGTATCACAGCGTAGGATTAATAAATGTGCAAGTCTAGTTGGTGTTAAATATCATAGGTTACGGGTCCGTTCGGATTCCAATCATCATTTAGCAGTATCTTTATCAGAAGGCTGCGAGCATGTTGTAAGGATGTGCATAGATCATTCTATGCTTAAAGCAGTCTGTAGTTGTGCAGACTGGCATTATATCGCGTTAATTTTATTTATGGTGCTGATGGTGGCTATAGTTTATCTCTCGTGTAGCTATGTCTGGCATCTATTTGCAGAGTAGGAAAATGGCACCAGACGTTGTCAATTCATGTAGCAGTTCAATTGCTCTAATATGTGGTGGAGGTAAAGTAGGGCGTTCATATTACGATGAAATAAACAAATGAACTTGCAGTGCAGATTAGACGTTATTGGTTGCATTCTATCGTTGCTTATGCTCTCGTATTGCTAAATTACACTTGTTAAGGATCAAGGTGAGCTAAAGGGATTCTCATTTTGCTGCATACACTTGGATAAGAGATGGTAGAGACGTTGTAGCACAGGCTAACACAGTACGTTTGCTTCTTTGTGGAAGCTTTAGATTGTCGTAGCACAGGTTAGCACAGCATGTTTGCTTATGTGGAAGCTTTAGATTGTTTGTAGCACAGGCTAGCTCAGCATGTTTGCTTCTATGTGGAAGATTAGAGTGTTGTAGCACAGGCTAGCACAGCATGTTTTGCCAACGTGGAGGCCGAATTGTTAGCACAAGCTATCTCAGCATGCCTTGCTACGTGGATAGCTCTGGATTGTTTGTAGCACAGGCTAGCATAGCATGGTTTGCTTCCCACGTGGAAGCTCGAATTGTCTTAGCACAAGCTATCTCAGCAGGCTCGCTACGTGGATAGCTCTGGATTGTTTGTAGCACAGGCTAGCATAGCATGGTTTGCTTCCCACGTGGAAGCTCGAATTGTCTTAGCACAAGCTATCTCAGCAGGCTCGCTACGTGGATAGCTCTGGATTGTTTGTAACACAGGCTAGCATAGCATGGTTTGCTTCCCACGCGGAAGCTTGGATTGTTCGTAGCAAAAGCTAATTCAGCATGTTTGCTTCTCATGTGGAAGCTTGGATTGTTGGTAGCACAAGCTAAACACAGCATGTTTTGCTTCCCATGCGTAAAGCTATCAAATTGGTTGTAGCACAAGCTAAACTCAGCATGCTTACTTATGTAGATAGCTCTGGATTGTCGTAGCACAAGCTAAACACTGCATGCTTGCTTCCATGTGGGAGGTACATGGTATATAAAAAAGTTGGCTGCCAAGTGATGTTGTCATATTATGAGCATCAAGATTACAGAAGTAAAGTTATTGCAACAGGATAGATAGTGGGGCTTCAGTAGAGTCAAGATATCAGTCATTTGTCCATGATTGGCTGGTGCGCATCGATTAAATAAAATAAAATATATATATTTCGCCGCGACATATCTCGCAGGACGGATAAAAGAGGGACTCCGATCCTGGCTGCTCCTATTATCAATAGTTACACTATGTTGATGGGCTTTGCTTGTCTCATGCTTATCAAAAGCTGGGTGACTGGAAGTATTTGTCCCCGTATAAGAGGCGCTGCGGTATCCGCCAGAGTGGGATGCTCACGGCATATTTAGCACCACATCACGGTGTGTTCATCACTGGTGACGAGTGTTGCAGTGCAACCAGCAGCTTGCGGTGTGCGACTGACTGTGTCAGGATTGAGGCCACACTCGTGCATTGACGTGCAGCATGCGTCCCCACTCATCCACAGTGAAGCACGCACGCTTCACCGTGGATGTGTGAGTGGCTTCAGGAAGTAAATTCCTGTCCCAGCGGTCTATAACGGCGTCATCTCGTCCAGGGTGGCTTATCATGGTAATTGCAAGAATAATTCTGCTTCTGGTTCTAGATTCCAGGTTGAGCTACCTACGCTCTTGGCGGCACTGTGAGCTCTCAAGGCAGCGTGAGAGAGCTGCTTGAGATGTGGGCTTCTCAATGTTCTCAGCACTATGCTGCATCATCTACTGTGCTTGAGATGTGGGCTTCTCAATGTCTTCTCGGCACCTATGCTGCATCATCTACTGAGCTGCCTAGCCTTGCTGCTAAACTCTGCTAAATCAATTCTGCCAACCTCTGGCGTCTGGCTCTATTGGGCCGATCCAGACTTGCAACAGATGGCATTTCGTGCTAAATCTATTAGGCTATGGATGGAGAGGGATATCGGCGTTAGTTAATATTATTCACATGTCTAACAATCTGCGTCAAGCTCTGCAAGCTATAATTTAAGCTTGTATACCATATTCTTTCTGCATCAACTGCTATGAGACTAATTGTTAATATGCGCCACAGGGCGCTTAACCAATTTAGACCGAGGCCGATTCTAAAATCGCTTCTAAATTTTGACTAAGTTCTGGAAATTTCAAATAGTTATTAAAAAAAATACAAATGCATGTTGCTATACGGTAAATGGCAACATGAACCCAAAATGGGTTAAACTGGTCATAGGATGGCCGGGCTAATCCAGAATTGCAATAATATTGTGTTTGTCTCTCCATCTGTAGGCCTAAACTTGAACTGGTTCACTGCAAGCTGCGAGAGATCGGCTCAAGCTGTGGGCTTTCTCCAACCTTCGTATTGATGCAGCTACATCTACAGCGCTGCTTGTCTATGCTTTTCTTAAATCTCTGGGGCAATGGTCCTCAGGAGCTTACGTAGATATTGGTTAAGGATTACATTCTGCAGGCTAAAAGCTCATGAGTATGAGTGCTCACGCTGTTCTATCGCTAATTCAATAAATGCTGCTTGCGTATTATTGACGCTTTAATTACAACTCGGGTGGATTGCTGGGGATTTAGTTTAGTGGTGATGTCATGGTGCTAAAAAATGTTGGTTTATTCCTATAGCGCTAAAAAGTTTTTCTATGGCTATGTAGTCAGGCTAATCATATCAAGCTCAGTCTATTAGTAATTGCTGCTCAGGTATCGTTGGGTACTGATTCAGATGTTAAGTAAAGATAGCACGTCTTTACACACATAGTCAGTACACTTTATTTATTATGGATGATAAACAATAGTTATCATTCATCATAGGATGATCTCATTTATATATATATACGTATATATATAGCAGATTTCTTTGAAAAAGAAATAAATATAGAATGTCCTTTTCGAATCCTACTCGTGGTGCGGCACAGCAGTGGACACCGTAGTGTTAGGATACCGTCTAGGACTCCTGGGTTCAGGAATCAACCGGTACCTGGATTCATCAGGCTTGTTGAACACATGGTTGCATGCTGCATTTGTTTAAGTTAAACTTAAAAAATTAAAAGTTGAGGAACACTATCATGTTAGTAAGAAACAAGTTCATGGAGCTCCACCATTCTCACAGATGGTTGGTCTGGCGTCAGGCTCTGTGCTCCCAAGCCGTTTTGGGGGTTCTTGCTGTTTTGGGGGTTTAATTCATTCCCTGTAAATGCTAATTGGCATGTAACATTCATTAAAATGTTATCCTTACAGGGAATGAATGGATTCAGAGGCCTGACGCCAAACTATGCTTCCTCTTGTTTTCTATACCATGCTCAAGCTTGCAAATATATATTGCTAATAAATATATATTCTAATCCAATCTAAGAGTTGTCTGACTGAAATGCAATAATGTTGTTGAACATGTCATGAGAGCAATGATGCCCCAGAGGGCGCCAAGTCATCAACTCACAGCCACAGGACTGTGTTTCCTCCTCCACTGAGTTCTCTACAGAATGATTCCTCCTCCACTGAGTTCTCTACAGAATGATTGGACATCATCTCATTAAAGTGAACAGAGTTACTCTTGTTCATGGAGTTGCAGACATGGTCAGAGATTAGAATTATAATAGGCCCACTTACATGGTTTTGGCCTGGTGACGTTGGTTACAGGTGGCATGTACTGTACATATGATTGGGGGGAGGGGGGGGTCCCCCATGCAGATGAAAGTGAAGTGACAATTTTATGACGTTTAAGACCTTTTAAGCCTACCTAAAAAAGGACCATTACCGCAAGTGATCAAAAAACTATGCTGTAAAATCTGATCAAACATTGGCCAAATTGTCAAATAATATGAGAAAGAGGCAGAAATTGTGAAAATAGAAGATCTACAAGCTCACAACGCCTTGCATTGCGAGGCGTTGTGAGCTTTAGATCTGCTATTTTCACAATGTTTATCTGTGAAACTCAGTCAAACAAAATGTAATGACTCAACTCCTACAATTGAAAAGGTTGAGAACCACTGATCTATGAGAGCGTCTGAGATCCGCACTTGGTCACAGACTTGATGTATTTATTGATTGATTGATTAACAAAGCGAGCCATAGACACTGTAATATTCAGTGTTTTGAGTTTGTCATGTGAGTTTCATGTGTGGCATGGCTCTCACTACACCCCACACTGTGACTTCTGTTTGTTTTCTGTAAATTGTTACAAAGGCATCTCTTGGTTTAATGAATCAATATCTAGGCCTATACCCCACCGTTTACCTATTTTTACAATGCAGAGAAACGTTCTCTCATTCAACACAGATAAAGTATCACTCATGAGGGAAACAGGATAAACAATAGTCCTCCAGTCCTTCAAAGAAAAGCACAATGTACAGTAGGCTGCTGTGGGCTTTTCCACATACACACACATGTATAGATAGAGTGTGCGTATGTATGGTATGTACTGTGAACATTCAGTCACATACAGTGGCATGTTGCTGTCACTCCATGCGGCACACAACCTGTCATTGTCAGCTGCTGCAAGGCCAAACTATGATGTGATGTGATCGTTGAGCCATTAGCCTGAAAGCCCAATTCATTATCGTACAACCACCAGTGGTGGGAAAAGTACTCAATTGTTTTACTTAAGTAAAAGTATCAATACTGCAATATACTGTATATACTCTGTTACAAGTAAAGGTCCGGAATTCAAAATGTACTTGAGTAAAAGTACAAAGGTATTGGCATCAAAATGTACTTCAAGTGCCACAAGTAAAAGTACTCATTATGCAGAATGTCCCATTTCAAGTTTTCAAATGTATAAAAACCTTTTGAAAATAGCAGATCTACAAGCTCATCGTGACGCATTGTGAGCTTGTAGATTGGCTATTTTCAAATGGCCCGAAATGTATAGGGCTGAAGTGGTTAATGTATGTTTTTTTTTTAATAATAATCAAAATCTACAAAGTAACTAACTAAAGTTGTCAAATAATTGCAGTGGAGTAAAAGTACAATATTTGGATCCGAGATGTAGTGGAGTAGAAGTAATTGTATTGGAAATTGGAAATACTCAAGTAGGCCTAAAGTACAAATACTTCAAAATTGTACTTAAGTACAGTACTTAAGTAAATGTACTTAGTTACTGTACACCACTGCGTACAGCGGTGTCAACAATCGAAAATAGCCCAGCTACAAGCTCACAACGCAATTCAGTTCATTTCGACTTTAATATAGTGCAGAATCACAACAAGTTGACACTTTACATGTAGAGCAGAGAGCCGACATTGTCCCATGCTGAGCAAGCAATCTCTGCGCCGGTGGCAACGAAAAACTCCGCCTTAAACTGGCAGAGCCAGGCTCTCGGGTGGGCGGCCATCTGCCTCGACCATGTTGTGGGGGGAGAAGAGAGAGAGAGAGAGAGAGAGAGAGAGAGAGAGAGAGAGAGAGAGAGAGAGAGAGAGAGAGAGAGAGAGAGAGAGAGAGAGAGAGAGACATAGATAGAGAGACACAGAGAGAGGTAGGGAGAGACACAGAGGGAGGGAGAGACAGAGAGACAGACACAGACACAGACACAGAGAGAGAGAGAGAGAGAGAGAGAGAGAGAGAGAGAGAGATAGAGAGACACAGAGAGAGAGACAGAGAGAGGTAGGGAGAGACACAGAGGGAGGGAGAGACAGAGAGACAGACACAGACACAGGGAGAGAGAGAGAGAGAGAGAGAGAGAGAGAGAGAGAGAGAGAGAGAGAGAGAGAGAGAGAGAGAGAGAGAGAGAGAGGGAGAAACAGAGATTGACCTGTAGCTAACCTGTGAACATGAACACAGACCTACAGATCAGCAACCACAGAACACTAGCAGTGATGGTTATCCCCTGTAAACTAAGAAGGTAACTCTTCATGGATGGAATGGCAGTGACACAGGGAATTGGAAAGCCATCATGGATCATGTGGTGCCTCTCGTGGCTCAAGTTCGCTTTAGACGGCACGCCTCCGTCGCGGTCCAAAACTATACTTTATACAAAACACCTCCTTGAGCCCAGTGCAGGCTTAACGGAAGGGCTTTAGGTGCTGAAGCACAGGGCACCAACCTTGGGGGGGGCATCAAACGGCGGGGAGAAAGTGAAAGAAGACTGAACTATCGCCGCAAAGCGCAGAGATTTAGAAGCAGCAGCTGCTGAAGGAGCGCAAAAAGAAGCGTATACATTGTCCACGCTGCAACTGTAGAACTGTAGAAAACTGTAGTTAACCTGTAGTTAACATGAAGACAGACCTAGAAGACTGTAGTTAACCTGTGGTTAACCTGTAGTTAACCTGTAAGTTAACATGAACGCAGACCTAGAAGACTGTAGTTAACCTGTAGTTAACATGTAAATATGAACACAGACCTAGAAGACTGTAGTTAACATGTAGTTAACATGTAAACATGAGCACAGACCTAGAGGACTGTACCTGTAGTTAACCTGTAGTTAACATGTAGTTAACATGTAAACATGAACACAGACTTAGACGTTTTATCTTCATCAAGTCACCAGGACACACCCAGCAGTCCATCTGTCCGTGTGTGCTGCTGTTGACCAGTGGGACGGGATGGAATCACCACACAATACAGTCTTTGACTCCAAACAAAGACACGTTGTTGTACTCCAGTGTCCGAGCCAGGGAGCTCAAAGGCCTCACAGCTGTCTACAGAGAATGACTGTTTCATTTGATAAACAAACAGCCACTGCAGTGGCTCTCAAACATTTCCATGTCAAGGACCCCCAAGTTCATTTGTATCTGGTCACAGATCCTCATCTGAAAATACGTTTTTCTTTTTTTCCAAGATTTTTTTAAAGTGTTCAATGTTGCTTGTGCCCTTGTGAGCTTGTTTAGTGAACAGAACATCTATTTTCAGGTCGGGATACCAATGTTATCCAATCGGGAGAGAGAACTCACACAGGATACAGGATAGTGAAGTGAAATGGGAAGTGATGACACAAAGAAATGAGCAGACACAATTGGAACTGGAACACTATAAAATTGAAGCTGACAAATGGGTACTCTCTCCTGATTGGATGACAATTGCAACCCACCTCAAAATGTATTTCCTGTTTATTAAAGAGACAGGGAGACCCCTGGTACTGAACAAGCACTCTATAGCAATCATTACAATCAGATTATGGAGCTTTAGGGCATGCTGTGGCTCAGGAGGTAGAGCAGGTTGTCCAATGATCCATGGGTCGGCGGTTCGAATCTCGGCTCCTCCTAGCTGTCTACATGTCAAAGTGTCCTTGGGCAAGACACTGAAGCTGACATTGCCTCCAATGAGTCTGTCGGCGCTAGCTTGCCACCATTGGTGTGTGAATGTGGGAAAAGTGAGGACGCTGGCGTCGATTGTTCGCCGCTTCACCTCCCAATGCCCCCCCCCCTGTATGAATGAATGAACCATTTTAAAGCGCTTTGAGCAGTTGGAAAAGCGCTATAAAAATGCGATTCATTATTATTATTGTTATTATTAACACAAAAAACTATGTTTTGTTTTGACCAAAACATATCACTTACCCTACCATTAACTCATTTGCTGGGGACTCCCTGGAACCCCTTGAAGGACCTGGAACCTGGAGTCAGCAAAACCAGCTAACTCCGGTGTAGTTAGCTGGGGTTTTGCTGAAAGTTTGAGGATCCAATGGAGTTAGCTGGTTTTGTCAGAAGCGCTTTTTAATGCTTTTCATTGGTTCAATATTTTTTTTACCAACACACAGACGTAAAGGGTGTTCAATGGACCTGATTTATGGGGAAAAAAATGCAAAAGCGTCAAAATGGAGTTAGCTGGTTTATGCCGGACAGCAACGATACTTGATTGGTATCACGATGAAAAAATACCATTACTTCATTTATGTATTTACTTGTTTCTACATTATTAATGTTATACTATCATTGAAATTGTGGTGTTTTTTGCCAATTATGTGGGGGGCCCACTTGCTATGTCCTCACGGCCCACCAGTGGGCCCCAGCCCACATGTTGAGAACCGCTGGTTTTAGGATATAGGTGTCTCATTTGATACACAGACATGCTCCTCTGTAAAGCGCTGTTGTCCGGGAGGCGACTTTAGAGCATTTTACAGCACTGGATGCCAGATAACAGCAGTGTTTACTCCGTATCCAAGCAACAGGGTGTAGGCTATACATATCTCTTGTTCAAACTGTTCTTTCATTGTATATCTTAGGTACAGAATTACCCCTCCTTTCTATGTAAATACACCTTTTTATGCTGAGTTTTCTACCAGTATGTATAATCGTATCGTACATTATGTATTACTGATGAACTGAGTACAATGGACCACAATGGAAACAAGCTCCCTGGGGCTTTTTGTGTTATCCTTCTAGCATAACCTTCGACTGTACTACCTGTACTGTTAACAATCTTGTTAATAAATGATTCAATCAATCAATGCGTTTTTAATTTAGAATAGCATTACTTTTTTCTTTTTAACATTTTTTTTTTCTTCCAATTAAGTTGTGAAGCCAATGAATTCATCCACTGCTTATTGTCACTGCTGTTGTTCCTGCCAGTGAGGAGCCCCCACCGGGAGGTGTACGTACATATGCAACCAAAATGATAATCAATACATTATAATTATAATTAAAAGAAAATGTCACGGGGTGGAGGCCTGAAATTAAAAACCTTGAGACTTCACAGCATGTCAACACTCTTATGCAACACATAGGGTAGTCTCTACTGAAATAGCCTGCGTCATTTGGAGGAATTGGTCTCATAGGAGTTACATCATGGAACTGACTTACATGCAGTGATAGAAGTACTATTTACTTAACCACTTGAACCCCAGGAGCATGCCCATTCTGGGTGGAACATTTGTCAAACAATTGCCGATCTACAAGCTCACAACGCGTTGTGAGCTTGCAGTTCGGCTATTTGTGGGCGACGAGATTTGGTGTAGTTGGAAGAAAACGTACAGTTGTACCTCAAGTCTGAGTCTCTACGACTAGAGGTTTTAAGTGGTTAAAGGATAAGTGATTATTATTTTAATAAATAATGTTAAAATAAGTGTTAAATAGCTCCATATTCTGACAGTACTCGTTGCTATTAGAGTGTTTGTTCAGTAACAGGAGTCTCCATGTCTCTCCAGATCTTTATTAAGCATAAAATGCATTTTCAGGTCGGGATACCAATTTTATCCAATCAGGAGAGAGAATTCGCACAGTATACAGATTAAACAAGTGAAATTGGAAGTGATGACACAAAGAAATGAGCAGACACAATTGGAACCGCAACACTATGAAAATGAAGCTGATGAATGGTAAATGGTGCATTTATATATAGCGCTTATATCCAAAGCGCTTTACATAGATTGTGCATTACATTCACCCATTCACACACACATTCACACACACATTCACACACACACACCGATGGCGGAGGAAACCATGCAAGGCACCAAGCTGCTCATTGGGAGCAATTAGGGGTTCAGCGTCTTGCTCAAGGACACTTGGACACTAACTCTGGGGGAGTACTCTCCTGATTTGCTGATGATTGGCGACCCACCTTTTACTGAACAAACACTCTATACTATAGCAATGATTACTATCAGAATATAGAGCTTTAACCTTTGAACAAGAAACTAATTTGTTTTAATATTAATATTACATTTTTTTTGTATCTATAGAGCACCTTTCAGACATAAATGTTGTTCAAAGTGCTTTACATTCAAGTTGAAAATACAGGTTAACAAATCAATAAAAACTAGTCACGAGTAACATTAAAGCAGTGAAATTACAAGGGGGGGGCAGTTAAAAGTAGATCAGTTAAAAGCAAGGTCATAGAAGTGGGTTTTAAGCTGCCTCTTAAAGCCATCAACCGAGGTCGCCTGTCTGTTATGCAGAGGGAGTAAGTTCCAAATCCTTGGTGCATAGCTACCAAAGGAGCACCATGTGTCTTGCCATTTGTCGATGGCTCCGTCAGCAGTCCAGCACCGAGTGACCTGAGGGGGCGGCCTGGGACATACTTCTGCAGGCAATCCGATAAATAGGAAGGTGATAGACCATTCAAGGCTTTAAAAACAAGTAAAATAACTTTAAAATCTATCCTAAACTTCCAGGATCCAGTGCACTGCACGGACGCAAGTACGCAAGTACAAGTTGCAGCCGCTCAGTAGTTTTCTTAGGCAAGCCTGTGTAAAGTGCGTTAGTCGTGATAATACAAAGGCATGAGTCAGTTTCTTCCTCTAGGGAGAGGAAGGGTCTGACTCTTGCAATGTTTCTCAGGTGATTAAAGGCTATTGTTGTGACATTGCTGATGTGCTTTCCAAAATTGAGGTCGGGGTCAAGGATAACTAGCCTGGTAAACACCCCCTCCCTCCGGAAATCTCATGCATTGCATTGCATTTGGTTTCAGGAAGGAGGGTCTGGGATTGCTCACAGAGTAAAGCTGCCCGAACCGCTGCGCATACGAACCAATCAGCGGCTGCTAGGGGCGGGATCATCCAATCACCTGCCTAGTAGCTTGAAAAAATGAAACTCCGTCTGTCATCGATTCTGCGCCCGAAGTCTCAGATGCAAGTACGCTGTGAAACAAAATGTGTGTCGCAAGCTTCTTCCATTTGACGGAGTGAGGTTAAAGGATAACACCCAGGTTTTTGACAGTTGGTTTCACCTGTGAGGACATATTTACGAGTTCACTCATTATTGCAACTTTTGCAAGCCTTTGAGCGTCTGTGCCAGTGATAGGGATTTCAGTGTTATCTTGGTTTAATTTAAAGGACAACTTCAGTCATGTTCAACCTATCTTCATATAATTGGTCCTCACTAATGTTCAAAATTGTAAAAAAAAAAAAAAAAAAAAAAAAAAGAACAATGACTTTCCAGGAATAGAAAGCCTGCAGTTTCTATTAGCTTGGATTCCCCATCGATGACGTCACTGGTAGGCGGGTTTCAAAACTCTCTACTCTCTTCTCTATGCATGTTTTGTACTAATAATATACATCTGCAAAGTAACTTGCAACTAAAGCTGTCAAATAATTGTTGTGTAGTAAAAAACAAAAAGTTCAGTATTTGCCTCTAAGATGTGCAGCGGAGTAGAAGTTTAAAGTATCAAAAAATAATGGATATACTCAATCAAAGCTAATACCTCTCAAATGTATGTGGTATAATTTAAAAGTAGTATGAATTAGGCTAGAGCACTTGAGTAATTGTACTCTTATTTCCCACCACTGTGCAGTGGTGGAAAAAGTAAAATGTTCTCCTACTTTCTAAAAGTATCAATTCTGCAATGTAGAAATACTCTGTTACATGTAAAAGTCAGGTAATCAAAATATACTTGAGTAAAAGTACAAAAGTATTGGCATCAAAATATACTTAAAGTACCAAAAGTAAAAATACTCATTATGCAGAATGTCCCGTTTCACTATATAAAATGTATTAAAATACGTTTGAAAATAGCAGATCTACAAGGTCACAACGCGTCACGATGCGACGTGTTTAGAGCTTGTAGATCGGCTATAAAATAGGGCTGAAGTGATTAATGTATGTTTTGTAATAATAATTCAAATCTACAAAGTAACTATTCACTAACGTTTTCAAATAATTGTAATGGAGAGAGGCAAATAAAAACATATTTGCCTGGAGTAGAAATAAAAAATATAGAAATTTGGCAATACTTAAGTTATGTAAAACTACCTCAAAATTGTAGTACAGTAGCCTACTTGAGTAAATGTACCTAGTAACTTCCCACCACTGGTTACATTAGCATTACATGATGCAGAACTGATCATTCAGAACTACAAGGATGCCTCGGTACAATGGGTGGGTGTGGTCGCTTACAGCGACGCTCATTGGTTAGAAGACCCGGAACAAGGGCAGCAGGTCGATCGCCGATTGGTTTAGAAGGGACGCCCGTCAAACGGCGGTCCCTCCTCTAGCCCTGAAACACAACTGTCATATCATGACAGTCATGACGAAACTTCAAGCTGGTTTTTGCACATCTCCATTTACAGTCTTTTCATCTACATAAAACGTTCATATTTCAAATATAAAGTGATTAACCAATGACCACGGATGGTAAAATTATGTACGGGTCCTCAAAAGTGCCGGTATCTTCCGTATTGTTCAATAAAATGCATTTTAATCCAATTGGTGGCCATTTAGTGTATCAGGAGTGCAATACACCTCCCAACCGATAAGCTCACGTCGTTGAAACTATATGGAGAAAATCGGAGAAAATGGCCATCAATCAAATTAAAATGATGTTTATTAAACAATACAGAACACAAGCATACTTTTGAGGAACCGTACATAATTGTAACATCCGTTGCCATAAGTTAAGCACCTTATATTTGAAATCAGAACGTTTATGTAGATGTACGGACCATAAATGGACAAAGTGCAAAGACCAGGTCGAGGTTCAGCCATGACGCTCTTGACGGACGAGCGTCATGTGATCCACGGCTATCCCTCCTCTCTTACAGCGGTGTCCAGCCGCTCCTCTCTCTCCTCACGCACGCTCTTCGTGCACGCTCCTCTCCCTCCTCGCGCACGCTCCTCTCTCTCTCCTCACGCACAGAGAGAACAGAACAGAACGGAATCCTCAGTCTCTTCTCCTCCGCCTATTCATTCAAACCATGATCCTCTTTTTACACCGTTTATCAGAGTCACGCTCGGACATTTAGGACAGATTCTGCCCTCTAAATAAGGTAGGTAAGAGTCCTATTCTATTTGATGTCATATTTGATGTGTTTTACATCCTAGGCTAATGTAATTTGTCTTTTTGTACCGGTGATTTGGCCCAGCTGCATGAATCGGCCTGTCAACGAACAAAATACATAAACTGTTGCTATTATATTTTTACATTTCGATCGTTTTTTTTTTTTTTTTTTTTTTAACGTTTTGGATGTAATATCGGCTGATGATGATAATAGGAGACAATCATCATCTCATCACCGCAGGGCCTTTGATCCACGGAGGATGCGAGCCATCACATGTATCCATGCATACAATATATTGGACACTATGTGTCGATCACCATTCATATAAGAGCTATAAGCCACAATGTAGCCTACAGTGAGCCTATATATAGAACCTGTGCGCTGATCGTTTCTCTGCCTGCCGTGTGTTTCCAGAGGAGTGAGTGTTTCGTCATATTGAAGAGGATTGTTGAAGTAATAAATATTGTAATGCCTGCTGCCTGAGTAACGGGAGGGTGGGGACAGTGTTGGATGGGCTTATGTTACGTAATGTCTTCCCATTCATCGCCGCCCCGTGCCATGTGTGTGTGTGTGTGTGTGTGTGTGTGTGTGTGTGTGTGTGTGTGTGTGTGTGTGTGTGTGTGTGTGTGTGTGTGCGTGCGTGCGTGCGTGCGTGCGTGCGTGCGTGCGTGCGTGCGTGCGTGCGTGCGTGCGTACCTCCTCCACTCCAGTGGTGGAAAAAGTATTCACCTTTTTTTACTTAAGTAAAAGTATTAATACTCCGATGTTAGTCTATTACAAGTCAAAGTCTGGAATTCTAAATTGACTTGAGTAAAAGCACAAAAGTATTGTTATCAAAATGTTCTTACATCTACAAAGTAGTAAATTTAGTTTTCAAATAAATGTAGTGGAGTAAAAGTACAATATTAGCCTCTATTGGAGTAGAAGTAGAACTACTGAAGATTGGAGATACTCAAGTAAAAATAACTCAACATTGTACTTAAGTACAGTACTTGTCTTGAGTACATGTACTTAGTTACTTTACACGACTGCTCCACTCCACTCCACGCCTTTTTTTCTACAGCCCTGCGTCCTAGAGAGCGTCCATCCATCATAATTACACACGGTCACACCACAGGCTGGAATGCATTCATTCCTCTGGTCTCTCTGTCTTCCTGTGCTCCTAAAGCTAAAGTCCTGTATTATTATTATGTGCAACAGGAAAACACGGCTTTAAAAACTAAGATATAAGCCGCTATAGGTTAGCTCTGGACTGGTCCATAGCGTTAGAAGGAGTTCTCCTTAACCCTATGTTACTTTCCAGTTGTTGCTCGCACACCCCCGGTAGCGCAGCCTCTCGTCTGTAGTCAAAATAAAAAATACTCTTTCGCTACTCACCAAAACAAAGACGGGTTTAAGATGGTGAAAGCCTACTCTCCTTAGTGGCAACACTCTGAGCCCCCCATCTCACGTCTAAAATAAATTTCTTGTCCAGAAAAGACAATATTTGACCGTAAGGAAAACATGTTTTAGTTACTCCACTGCGTCCCCTACAGATCTGGTTAATGGAATTTGTCTTTTTCTTTTCTGGACAAAAAGTGTATTTTAGACGTGAGGTGGGTGGCTCCAAGTGTTGCCACTAAGAACAGTAGGCTTTCACCATCTCAAAACCGTCTTTGTTTTGGTGAGTAGTGAAAGCGTATGTTTTATATTTTACTACAGACTAGAGGCCTGCGCTACCGGGGCTGTGCGGGAAACGGCTGGAAAGTAACATAGCGTTAAGGAGAACTCCTTCTAACGCTATGGGCCAGAGCTATAGGTTTACTGTAGTATCTGACTGGCAGTGAAACTGGACGGTGATGACAGCATACACTTCATTAATAATATGGAGGAGGCTATTCCATCTATAGCCTACTGTCTGTGGTGGAAAGTAACTAAGTACATTTACTCAAGTGCTTTACTATTATAAGTACTGTAATATAAGTACAATTTTGAATTATGTGTACTTTACTTGAGTATTTACAATATTTTTTACTTCTACTCCGCTACATCTCGGATCCATATTGTAGGCTACTTTTTACTACATTTACTTGAAAACTTTAGTTACTAGTTTACTTTGTAGATTTTGATTTATTATTACAAAACATACATTAACCCCTTCAGCCTTATATACATTTTGGCCATTTGAAAATAGCCGATCTACAAGCTCACAATGCGTCACGATGTGACGCATTGTGAGCTTGTTGATCGGCTATTTTCAAATATATTTTTATACATTTGAAAACTTGTGAAACGGGGCATTCTGCTATAGTTTCTACTTTTGGTACTTTAAGTACATTTTGATACCAATACTTTTGTTATGTTTTAAAATTTTGAATTACGGACTTTTACTACATACTTCTACATTGCAGTATTGATACTTTTGAGCACTTTTTCCACCACTGTCTTATGTGTAAAACAGTAAGGAAATGTTTGAGAACCACAACCTACTGTAGTCCAGTCAGTGGTTCTCAAACATTTTCTTATTGAGAATGTATTTGCCACAGACCCCCATCTGGAAAGGTTTTGTAGAGAATTTTCGGAGTTTTGAATCGGCTATTTTCAAATAGCTGATGCATAAAATAAGATTAAAGCGGTTAGACTGATTTTGATGCTATACATCAACTTAATTTCAACCCCCTCGAGGAACCACCTCAAGGACCCTTGGAGGTCCCCGGACCCCACTTTGAGAACCACTGACATACAGTGTAGCCCACTGTAGTCAGTGCTAGGCCTACAGTAGGCCTATAGGCTTCATTATCCATCACAAACCAATGATAATGATTAGTGCATCATGTGCCATTTCCTTTTGTTGTGTTAAATATCTCTGTATTTCCAGAGTAATCATAGGGTGTTTGTTCCATAAAAGGGGTCTCTCTCTCCGTCTCTCCAGCTCTTTAGTTAACATAAAATACATTTTAAGCACAGCATACCAATTTCAACCAATCAGGAGAGAGAACCATACAGTGTAGCCTACAGGAAAAACAAGTGACATTGGAAGTGATGAAACAAACAAAATTGGAATTGTTACACAAACTGATAAATTATCTTTGAGGGTTTCTCCCCCCTGATTGGATGAAAGTTATGGCTATTTTCAAATTGCCTATGTATAAAATAGGGCTCAAGTGGTTAATGTAGGCCTATGTTTTATAATATAATAATTTATATCTGCAAAGTAACTAGTAACTAAAGTTTTCAAATATTTGTAGTGGAGTACAATGTTTTCCTCAGAGATGTGGGGTAAAAGTAAAAGTATTGAAAATGGGAAATACTCTAGTAAAGTAAAGTACAGTACTTGAGTAAATGTACTTAGTTACTTAACACCACTGATAACGATGACTATAAAAATGGGAGCCTCCCTGCTTGGCACTGAGCATCAAGTGTTGTATGGGGGGGGGGGGGGCTGATTGGTCTTGGTCCCTCACAACTTCGGAGGGAGAGAAATCTATTGAGAGGGGCCAGACCTAATCTGCCAAGGGCAATTTTCTTTTGCAATAGCAGATTCGTGTGGAACCAGGCTACTTTGCACTGGCTTCCTGTCATTTTTAGAGTTCAATTCAAGGTCCTGGTGCTCACTTTTAGAGCTCTGCATGGCCAGGCACCTGAATATCTAACTGACCTGCTTGAACCATATGTAGCCAGCAGGACCCTGAGGTCAGCTGAGCCTGACCAGTGGTCATTCCTACCAGGTTAACCCATAAAGACCGGGAACGCATCTGTGTGTCATTTTTGATTTCTTTGCTATTCAAATATAGCACATAGCGCGCCACCGAGTGCCACGCTATGTGCTTGTAGACTATTTTTGAAAAATCGTGAAAATGTGTGGAAAACTATGAATATATATATATATATTTAAAGCAAACATTTGTAACTCAGATCTTTCCTTCTGGGGGATTATTTAATATCCTGACAGTTAAAAAATAAAAATAAACTTAAGTTGCTATAATATCAGTGGTTCTCAAACGTTTTCATGTCAAGGACCCCCAAAATGATATGTATTTGGCCGCGGACCCCCATCTCAAAATATGTTGTTCCAGGGACTACCCAGAAGGAAAGATGTGAGTTACAAATGTTCGCTTTAAAAATATATATTCAAAGATTTGTGCACATTTTCACTATTTAAAAAAAAAAATGCAGATCTACAAGCCCATAGCACGGCACACGCGCTATGAGCTTGTAGATCTGCTATTTTTGGATAGCCAAATAAATCTAAAATGACATGCGTTCCCGGTTTGCTTTTCAGCCTGTAGCGCCTAGACTCTGGAATGCCCTTCCTCGTGGCCTGAGAGTTGCAGCGTCTGTGGATATTTTTTAAGAATCAGCTAAAACACTATTGTCAGGCTACAGTTTCAACACGCCTTTGGGTAATGTCATTGAGCTTCTCCTCCAGGTGTGAAATGTGTCTGCTGTTTGCTTTTCTCTGAGATGCATTGTGTTTTTGTTCCGTTTCTTATCATTTGAATGGTTCTCGCTGTTTTCATTTCTGTTGTATGTAAAGCACTTTGTGAGTTCTCTGTGTGAAATGTGCTATACAAGTAAAATGTGCTTGCTTACACACTTACTTGTACATCAAGCCGCCTAATGCTGTCCTGCCCTGTGGGCCTCATGGCTATAGGCAAGGCTTACATTATTATTATACTACCTTTAACCCATTCAATTCGGGAACGCATCTACATAATGTCTTGTTTTCAGTTTTCTGAAAACCGTATGTTGCTATAATATCAGTGGCTCTCAAACTTTTTCATGTCAAGGACCACCCAAAATTGTACTTATTTGGCCGCGGACCCCCATCTCAAATTGTTTTGTTCCAGGGATATTTAAAATACATATATTCAAAGATTTGCGCAAATTTTCATGATTAAAAAAAAATAGCAGATCTACAAGCTCATAGCGTGGCACTAGGTGCTGTGCTATGAGCTTGTATATCTGCTATTTTTGAATAGCCAAACTATAAGAAAATCGCTATAGCTGAATTCTAAAATGACACAGATGCGTTCCGGGATTGCATTATGTTAACTCGTTTTGCTGAATATTGAGTTGAGATCCCTCTGAAAAGACTCTGAAAAGCCAGGCACCCCTCCATATAAGAGAAGAGTTGATTTGTTTTCAAAATGTTTTTGAAATTGTTTGCACAATCTTTCAAAAAAATAAATGTCAAACCGGTTCCAAAATAGCAGATCTACAAGCTCAGATCTACAAGCTCAGATCTACTAGCTCAGATCTACAAGCTCAGATCTACAAGCTCAGATCTACAAGCTCAGATCTACAAGCTCAGATCTACAAGCTCAGATCTACAAGCTCAGATCTACAAGCTCTTCAAGCTCACTAGTGCATACAATCTTTCAAGCTAAGCTCCCAGCGAATCGCAATGTGACCCGTAGATCGTCTGTTTTCAAATAGCCCATGGTCTCTACTGTATCCTAATATTACCATATCCTATATCACGGTTCTTCAACAGGGGGTCCGGGACCCCCATGGGGTCCTCAGAGTTACTACAGGGGGGCCACCAAACAAACAAAAACATTCATTTACACAACAGCTCTCACATCTATGAAGTTCAATCTATTCAATCTGTAACACAATTTTACACAACATTATGTAGTGGGGGTCCCTGTTCCATCTCTCTCTCTCTCAGCTAAGGGGTCCTTGGCCTGAAACACATTGAAGACCCCTGTCCTATATCATTATCCTATCATATATTAAAATGGTCTAATGGGTGGGTGGGTCACAGGGTCGGCCGGTGGACCACTGCATAATATATACATGTTTAAACATTTATAATAATTTCTCCATGGACCACTATGCAAGTATCGCCATGGACCACTACTGGTCCGTGGACCACTGGTTGAGAAACTTAGGAATAGCCTAAGTGTAAAACAGAGTACTACATTACAGGGTAAAATATTCATTGCCTGTGCTGCTGTGAGTGTTGCCATGTCCGCTTATTATAAGCGACTTTGGGCTTGTTTTTCTGTAAAGTTGCTTGTAAATATTGGTAGTTGCGGGTTGCGTTTTTTCTTGGCTTGTTTCTTATTTTGGGCTTGCTTCCTAAATGTTGTTTAAAACACTGGTTTTCAAACATTCTCTCGTCAAGGACCCCCAAATTAATGTAGGCCCCTATTATTTGTCCACAGACCCCCATATAAAAGTATGTTGTGAGCCATGTACCACATTAGTGTTGAAATGTTCCCTTTTTTCAAGATTTGTTTTAAAAGTAGCAGATCTACAAGCTCACAACGCGTCGCATAGCTTGTAGATCTGCTATTTTCAAATGGCTTGTTTTCATAGACCTGGCTGCTTATTTCTCGCAATATATGGCAACACTGGTTGCTGTGTGTCAGTGCCTCACCATCACTAGTCTAGATTCAACAATCAAGAGGGTTTATATTTGTCACTCACTCATATTACAGGTATCAGTGACATGTTGGTGTAGCTCAGTGGTTTTAGCTCCAGACCCCCCAAAAGACAAATTTAATGTCTCTCCAGGACCCAAACTGAAAGTAGCCAATCTCCAACGCGTCACTACTTCTTAATTTCTTTGTCAAATTTATGGGATTTCTTTGATTGTATTTTCTTGTTTGTTCAAATTAGTTTTTAATTTATGAGACCTGGGGGTAAATCTTTGAAAATATTTTGAAATGTTAATAATTAAAAACGAAATGTTGGAAACGAAAAATAAAAGGGATATTTACTTGTGACTCATAATTAAAAAAATCAGTCTGTGACCCAAAAAGGTATGTGTAGCATGCTCCACAAGACCGCACTAACAATTATTACAATATGCAAGAGATGATCAGGATGATTAGAAGCGGCGGGGTCTAATCACCCTGAAGGGGTGAGAATTGACCAGTTAGCCGGTCAATAATGACCGGCTCACTGGTCTTTATCCAGCTTACATGGCTACTTAATAAATAAATAAACACATACATTGACGTAAAATTATTGATTTGAAAAGGTTTTAATTGCTTATGCTAAATACATAGTCCTTCAGACTTATGCCCGGTGCATCCAGGTGCAACGCGGTCGGTTCCGCTAAAGTCTGGTAGAAAGTGTGGATAAAATATAACATCAATATTCTCATCTGTTATACTGCATTGACCTATTTCTCACCTCAAATGTTCTTAGAAACATTCTTCAGTGCAGGGGTCTTCAACAGGGCGTCCGGGACCCCTAGGGGGTCCTCAGAGTTACTACAGGGGGTCTGACAAATCTTTGTGTGATATGATTTTATTTTTAGCCAAAAATAGCAGATCTACAAGCTCACAACGCCTCGCAGCGCGAGGCGCTGTGAGCTTGTAGCTTGTAGATCTGCTATTTTTGGCAAAGAGGTATAGGTGTAGAGGGAAAAAAAGAGTAGACCAACTAAAAAAAAGAAAGTTTAATCTGAAACACAATTTTATACATTATAGAGGGGGTCTCTGCTTCATCTCTCTCTCAGCTAGGGGGTCCCTGGCCTGAAAACGTTGAAGACCCCTGCTTTATGTACTCTTTAACTGTGAAATGACATTGTGTCATTGTTTGCATGGCCACCACAACAATGAAGACCGGTGGGGGAGAATAATTTAGCGACTATGATGGATCACACAGGGACGCTCTTTAAAGAATGATTTGGAAACAGCAGTAAGTAGATTAGAAGTGGCAGACAGTGAAATAAATACAGTCTTCCCTCTGGAGTGGAAGGCTTTCCAGCTAATAAGTCAAACTGAATAATTTGCTACTCCCTCCTGCATTATAAATGTGTGTGGCTTGTGTGTGTGTGTGTGTGTGTGTGTGTGTGTGTGTGTGTGTGTGTGTGTGTGTGTGTGTGTGTGTGTGTGTGTGTGTGTGTGTGTGTGTGTGTGTGTGTGTGTGTGTGTGCAGTGGTGGAAAAAGTGCAAATTTTGTTTTACTTTAGTAAAAAGTATCAATACTGCAATATAGAAATAGGCCTACTCTGTTACAAGTAAAAGTACAGAATTCAAAATGTACAAGTGAGCTTGTAGATCTGCTATTTTTAAATGGCCTAAATGTATGTAGAGCTGAAGTGGTTAATGTATGTTTTGTAGTAATAATCAAAATCTACAAAGTAAGTAGTAACTAAAGTTTTCAAATAATTGTAGTGGAGTAAAAGTAGCCTACAATGTTTGTCTCTGAAATGTAGTAGAGTAGAAGTAAAAGTATTGGAAATTGGAAATACTCAAGTAAAGTACAAATACCTCAAAAGCTCTACTTATAAGTACAGTGCTTGAGTACAGGCATTAGTTACTTTCCACCACTGTGTGTGTGTGTGTGTGTGTGTGTGTGTGTGTGCGTGTGCGTGTGCGTGTGCGTGTGCGTGTGTGTGTGTTGGTTCTTGCAATGCTGCGTACCGGGGGCCGGGGGGGGGGGGGGGGTGTATAGTTTCTATTACGGAACTAGAGAGCAATGCAGTTGGAATGATAAGTAAGCCTGAGCCAAAAAAAATATATAATTAAATATTTATATGAGCAGTTGCGTAAGCAACACTGCTGGTTCCATGTTCACTTTTTCAGTTTGAACTTTTTATACGAGTTAAAACACAAACAATGATTTGTATAAAACCATGCGAGGACAATTGAGATCTCTCAGGTCCTCTGACAAAGGCCTTCTGGACATACCCGCGGCCAGACCCAAAACAAAGGGTGGTTTGCTCCTACACTGTGGAACGCCCTACCTTTGGCTGTAAAAAAAAAATGCTGAGTCAGTCGACGGTTTTAAGAGCATGTTAAAAAACATATTTGTTTCGTAAGCATTTTGTCTCATGAAGTTAATCCATCCCTGACGTCAATGTTTTGCTTTAATTCTTGTTGTGTTATTACTCTATCGTGCCTTGTTTTAACTTGTTTTAACTTGATTGTTTATATTGTGGTCCATTGTACAGCACCTTAAAGGGATAGTTCACCCCCCAATGTTTTGATGACCGGCAGCGGTTCCGGTAGGAGACGCAAAGAGTGAAGAGTCTCCTTTGTGTCTCCTACCGGTCCACTGGTCATCAAATTATTGGCTTAGGAATGCGACAAAAACAAAATAATATCCATGAATTCAAGTCTCCATGGGGTGACTAATCCATAAAAAGAAAAAAAATAAATTTAGGTGAACTATCCCTTTAACTGTAACATTGTTCCGAAAGGAGCTTTATGGATAAAATGTACTTATTTACTTACATTTGTCCATTTCTCAAATTATACTATTCTTGTGGGGACATTTGGCGCACACAAGTACAGTATAGTGACACATTGGTTCTCAAAGTGGGGTCCGGGGACCCCCAAGGGTACCAGGGGGTTCCCAGCAAAATTAGTTAATATAGTAACACAATCATTTTAACCAGTTTAACCATCTTTTATACTTTGGCTATTCAAAAATAGCAGATCTACAAGCTCATAGCGCGGCACCGAGTGCCGCGCTATGAGCTTGTAGATCTGCTATTTTTTTTTAAATCCCTGGCACAATATTTTTTGGAGTGGGGGGGGGGTCTGTAGTCAAATACATATAATTGTGGAGGTCCTTGACATGAAAAAAAGTTTGAGAAACCACTGTAGTAAGATAAACCAAACGATGAGCGGTGCTCAAGTCCATCCAGATATTGATATCTCTATCTCTCTCTCTCTCTCTCTCTCTCTCTCTCTCTCTCCCCCTCGTCTCTCGCCCACTCCGGCAGCAGCGTTGTCATGGCGACGGTGGTGATGGAGCAGATCGGCCGGTTGTTCATCAACGCGCAGCAGCTGCGTCAGATCCCGCGGCTGCTGGAGTCGGCGTTCCCCACGCTGCCCTGCACCGTCAAGTCCGCCGACGTGCCCTGGGTGTTCCGGGAGCCGCACATCCTGGCCGGGTACCGCCAGCCCGACCAGAGCTGGAGGTACTACTTCCTCACGCTGTTCCAGAGGCACAACGAGGTAGGAAACCTCTGATCTCCATATTTATACTTTTTGTGTTTTTCTTTTTGTAAATTAATGCCTTGATGATCATACCACAGCGTCACACAAAAGTATCAAAGGTATCAAATCCACAAGCTCAAGTCAAAACACTAGAGGAATAAACCCCGGTCTTCATCACCCAGAAGGGGTTTATGTCTCAATAATGACCCCGCATCCAATTGATTATCCCTCTTATTACACGGCTACTTAATAAGGACATTAATACATTGACCCAAATGCAACAACAACATGAAGGATTTCATTGCTTACGCTAGTAGTGAAGGTAGTCCCTTAATTTATGCCAGATGTGTCAAGTGCAACGTGGTCGCCTATGAAAACAACGGGAATTTTTGATGAAATGGAATCAATATTCGGTTACATTGTCTTATTTCTCGCTTCAAATGTTTTCAAAAACATTCTTGAGAGCAATGTTTAGCTGTAAATGACATGGTGTGTTTGTTTACATGGCTGCCAGGTTGAATACAGCTAAAAATCAAGCAGCGCAGATTGATATGAGCAGGTGCTCTGAGTCTCTGATTAGACTCTAATCAGAGACTCAGAGCACCTGCTCAAAATTCCCGTTGTTTTAATAGGCAACCGCATTGCACTTGACACATCTGGCATAAATTAAGGGACATTAGACAGAGGTCTGTTATTGAGCTCAGCGGTCATCGTAAAAAAATAACTCACCGATGAATTTGGCAATTGACCGATCAGAATGGAGCATTCAACCAAGCTGTGTAATAAGTGTGAATATACACATTGTGTGTCTGTATAAATGCACCATTTACCATTGTTACCATTTTACCTCTATACACCAAGGCGCTGAACGTGTGGACGCACCTACTGGCGGCGTTTGTCATCCTGGTTAAGTGCCGAGAGATCGCCGAGACGGTGGACTTCCTGCGGGATCCGCACTCGCAACCCCTCTTCATTGTGCTGGTGGCGGCCATCACCTACCTCACCTGCAGGTGCTTGTAACTTTGTTTGTTTGTTTATAAGTTAATTTATGTATTTATTCACATAAAAAAAAGGGTTGCAACTATTTTTATTAACAAATCGGCGACAAAATAATATATTTTATAACTGTGAGATCTGTGATTTTGTGAATCTGAGATTATTAACCGTTCCACACTCACCCCCCCCCTAAATCAGTGGTTTTCAACCAGTGGTTGGTCCAGGTGGTCCCTAACTAAATGATGGTAACCAAATGGACCCTTATACAGTATATCTTTAACTCTTGAGTGTAAAATGTTTTATTTTTTCATTTTACGCTCTCAAGAGTTACATTATTGTTAAACATCTGCATTACTTACTTATTAATTAAAGAAGTCTACACAATTAGAGAATGTAGAATTTTTTTTATTTTGACAAAATCTTATCCAACGATAACACAATATTCTAAGTTTTGGGTCTGAGAGGGTCTAAATATCATCAAATGGTTCCGTGGCTCAAATGCCGAATAAATGATGGACCTTGACATGTAAAGGGTTGAAAACCCCCGCCCTAAATGACTGTGTCGGTGTTGTCCCCCGCAGCGCTCTGGCCCACCTGCTCTCCGCCAGGTCGGAGCTCTCCCACTACACCTTCTACTTCCTGGACTACGTGGGCGTGGCCGTGTACCAGTACGGCAGCGCCCTGGCGCACTACTACTACGCCATCGAGGAGGACTGGCACGCCCGTGTGCGCGGCTTCTTCCTGCCCGCCGCCGCCTTCTTCGCCTGGCTCTCCTGCCTGGGCTGCTGCTACGGCAAGTTCGCCAGCCCCTCCATGCCCAAGTTCGCCCACAAGCTGTTCCAGGTGGTGCCCTCGGGCCTGGCCTACTGCCTGGACATCAGTCCCGTGCTCCATCGCATCTACAGCTGCCACCAGCAGGAGCAGGGCTGCTCCGACCAGGCCGTGTCCTACCACCGCCTCCAGGTCGGCAGTCGCTTCATTCATTATCAGTCAGTGGTGTAAAGTAACTAAGTACATTTACTCAAGTACTGCACTTAAGTAAAATTTTGAGGTATTCTTTACTTTACTGGAATATTTCCAATTTTCAATACTTTTACTTATGCTCCACTACATCTCAAAAGGCAAATATGGTACTGTTACTCCACTACAATTACTTGAACACTTTAGTTGCTAGTTACTTTGCAGATATAAATTATTATATTATAAAACATACATTAACCACTTATTAGCCAAATTTCATACAGGCTATTTGAAAATAGCAGATCTACAAGGTCACAACGCGTAGCAACGCGTTGTGAGCTTGTAGATCTGCTATTTTCAAACATTTTAGTGCTTTTACTATTGGTACTTTAAATATATTTTGATGCCAATACTTTTGTACTTTTACTCAAGTAACACTTTGAACACAGGCCTTGTACCTGTAACAGAGTATTTTTTATAATGTGGTATTATTACTTTTACTTAAGTAAAACATTTGAGTACTTTTTCCACCACTGATTATCGTATTTATTATACAATTATTTTACAATCAGTATGACCTACGATCAATAATGCCAAAATGTCAGATCATTTTGCCATTTCACAAAAAGGTGCATGAATTCACTAAAACCCCTAGTGGCGGATTCAAGAATCAAGGTTATTGTCACATCACAGGTTTAAATTTATGGATCTCCCTGGATCTGAAATAAAGATTGAATTTAATTTAATAGAAAAGTGTCGATCTATTGTTGAAAATTGTCGATCTATAAGCTGACAACGAGCTTGTTGATCTGCTGTTTTCTGCCAAGGTCTTCGCCACAATACGATAAGGATGCATCATGCTGGGTTTTAAGTGGTCAAGGAAAGTGTTATAGTCGACAGGCCAGCCTGGTGATCAGCCGGTGATCAGGCCTTGGTCACAACAGTCAGACAGTAGCCTGATGGAAGCTGTTCAGGGATCTGGCGGTGGGATCTGGTTTGGCTTCTCACAATACGGATTGGGTAAAGGAAATCTGATCCTAGATCTGTACTTGAAGGCATTAAAAAAGTCAGGTTGTGTCTTTCCAATCAGTCATTATGCTTGATGCCAGAGATGTCCACGAGTCTCTGAGCTCGAGTCCGAGTCAAGTCTCAAGTCTTTGAGGCTCGAGTCGAGTCAAGTCTCAAGTCTTTGAGGGTTGAGTCGAGTCGAGTCCGAGTCAAGTCTCGGGTCTTTGAGGCTCGAGTCGAGTCGAGTCTCAAGTCTTTGAGGCTCGAGTCGAGTCGAGTCTCAAGTCTTTGAGGGTTGAGTCGAGTCGAGTCCGAGTCAAGTCTTTGAGGGTCGAGTCCGAGTCAAGTCTCGAGTCTTTTTAAAGTCTTTTAAAAAAAAAAAAAAATGGGGGGGGGGGGGGGGGGCATAGATGTTAAAGTATAGACAGGTCATAATAAATCACATTAGATTCACAGATTAGAGATTTTATGTATTTTCCCCACAATTTATTTTCATTCAAATGAAATGTGATTGAACTTGCACTAATAATGACTTTAGTTGATTTTTCACTATTTAAAATATAGTATTTCTTAATTATTAATAATTACAGCTTGTAGATTGGCTATTTTCATGATTTTTAATTGTTTTTAAATAATAATAAAAAAGGAACATACAAGATTTCCACCCGACAGCGATAATATATAGCCAATATGGTTCTGTATCAGTATATGAGTCAGTTTTTGCAGATTTCATTCTAATTGGCTACTATGCCTGCATATGAATTTCATGGGCCTGGGTAGGTCACCCTGGCTTGGCGGAGATATGCCCTGTTGCGCACACTCTACTCCGCACAGCAGTCCAACAGCAGAGCAGGTGAAAGCAATTCACTTAAACGAGGGCTGTGTTGCGCACCAAAAAACTGTCTAAATGTGGATCCCCAGTTCAAATATGATTCTTTTGGGGCCTGAAAAGGTTTGAGAACCACAGCTTTTATGCAGTGAACATTACATGAGCGTAGCGTTTACCGTGGTGAAGTGTTGAATATTCACCCAGCTGGGTTTAACGAAATGAAAATCCGATGTTTCCTAAACGTGCTGTCACAGATGATCCGACCATCTTATAAAAAATGTAAGCATATGCCAAGATAACTGAGGTTATATAGCTGATTCTGAGCTAAACATATTTGTTTAATTTCGAAGTTTTTATATTTAAACTTTATGATGAAAGGCCGCGGCGGCCACACACATAGCAGCTGTTGCGCTCGCCTCTCCATGTTTAGGTTAATGAGCAGCATGAAACAGCTTGACTGAATCCGGCTCCGCGCAGCGCGCACTGGAGCGGAGGTTTCTTTGCGGGGGGGGGACAGGGGAGTGGAAGTTTTTTGGGCATTTCATTCATTTATTTGTCCAAAAAATAAACATAAAATAAAGATTGTCCACGAGTCTTTGAGGCTCGAGTCGAGTCAAGTCTCAAGTCTTTGAGGCTCGAGTCGAGTCAAGTCTCAAGTCTTTGAGGGGCGAGTCAGAGTCGAGTCGAGAGTCTCGTTTTTGGCCACTCGAGTGCGACTCGAGTCCGAGTCCCTAACTCGAGTCCCCATCTCTGCTTGATGCATGACGTGCATGCTGCCATGGCAGCAGCTTTTGAGGCTTTTATTTGCGTAGGGTCCGGGAAGTTGCCTGCATCCACACATCGTATGTGGGGTGTTTTCTTCTAAAATATAGGCACGTCAAACAAGGTTGTTGCTTACAATAAACAGATAAATGGCTGTGCTTTAATGCACATCACATTTATATGCCTCTTTACACATATGTCTTCCTCCCTTCCCTTACTATGCCATGCTGATGAGGATTATTTAAGTTTTTTTTTCTCATTGTCATTGTTTGTAGCACAGTAAATTGCATTTAGCTTCTTGTACCTGTCATGTGTCAGGTTCTGGTGAGAACCCAAATACAGACAGCATGGCGGGTAGTAAGAACACAATCTAAGACTGGCATTTAAAGGGATAGTTCAACGTGACTTTTTTTCTATCAATTAGTCACCCCATGGAGACTTGAATTCATGGAGTTTTATTGTTTTTGTCGCATTCCTAAGCCAATAATTTGATGACCGGCAGCGATTCCGATAGGAACCACTGCCTACTGGTCCGCTGGTCATCAGATTATTGGCTTATAGGAATGCGACAAAAACTAGTCTCCATGGGGTGACTAATCGATAGAAAAATATATAATTTTTTTTGTGAACTATCCCTTTAATACCGGTGACACAGGTGAACATAGACAAGAACATGTCTAAAACAAACAAACAAAAACATGACTCAACAAGGGCTGACTGGAGAACAACGCTGATATACACATGAGGGCTGATTACAAATGTGATACAGCTGGAGCAAACAGAAACATAGAACCAAGAAAACTAGACCAGGGGAAACAAATGCGTAGAAATACAAGACCTAGAGACAATCAATGATGATACGAAAGTCTGTGACAGTGACAGTATGAGTAGTGACACATAAAACCTTGAAATTCGCCATTTTAGTGAAGTTGCATATTTATACCTGGGATTATTATATCGTGGAAACCTCATTTGTCCGAAACTGTTACTTTTCAGGATTCAAATATTAAAAAATGCAAAAAAATAAAATAAATCATGCTGCGTTTCCAGCTTGTAGATCTGCTATTTTTGATACTTTTGTGTGACGCTGTAGGCTAGTATGATCAAGTAGGGCATTCATTTACGAAAAAACACAAAAAGTTACAATATGGAGATAAAGGTTTCCGCCCGACAACAACGACATCTTTTTTGGCTGTGTATGATAGTTTTTTTAAAATACAATAAATGTAAGCCTTCCGGCAGTGGCGATTCAATAGCGGGGGGGGGGGGGGGGGGGGGTTGGGGGCAACCCTGGCAGCCGAAATATGTTTTTGTTTTAATATAATAATATATATTTTTTTACTATATATTGTGTTTTGTCAATATATGTCAAGTGCAGAATATATGCTGCATATATGCCATATTCAGGTTCATATAATGTGCATTATATATGTGGATATATAGGAATTATATGTCTTATATTTATACTTATATACGTCCACATATATACAGGCGGCCAATTTAGAATATGTCACATATATGATAAACATATATATGTTGCATATATAAAAACATAATATGTTCATATATTTCCTTTGCCCCCCCTGCTGGTAGAGGCAAACATCGCCTATATGCCTTCCAGTAGGATAATCTTAACATTTTCCCCCAATCTGGCAACCCTTTGCTACCAGGTGCTGTTCTTCCTGGCCAGCGCTTACTTCTTCGCCTACCCGCACCCGGAGCGCTGGTTCCCGGGCCGCTGTGACTTCGTGGGCCAGGGCCACCAGATCTTCCACGTGTTCCTGGTGCTGTGCACGCTGGTGCAGATCGAGGCGCTGCGCACGGACTTCACCGAGCGCCGGCCGCTCTACGAGCGCCTGCACGGCGACCTGGCGCACGACGCCGTCGCCCTCTTCATCTTCACCGCCTGCTGCAGCGCGCTCACCGCCTTCTACGTGCGCAAGCGCGTGCGCGCCTCCCTCCTGGAGAAGAAGGAGCACTGAGGAGGAGGAGGAGGAGGAGGAGGAGGAGGAGGAGGTGGAGGACCGGACCGAGAGGACAACGCAAAGCGGTCTTGATTTTTAGTTTTTTTACACTGGAGAGACGATGCATTACAGTTTTAAATGTTCACATTGTTTAACCCGGGTTTAAGACCGGGAACGCATACTGTGTCATTCTAAGATTTCTTTGGGCTATTCAAAAATAGCAGATCTACAAGCTTGTAGATCTGCTATTTTTTGAAAAATCGTGAAAATGTGTGCAAACCTTTGTCAAATGTCTCAACAAAATGTCTTCATTTTTCTGAAAAACTATAGTTGCTATATCAGTGGTGATCCAATTTTTTTCTTGTCAAGGACCACCCAAAATGTACGCCGATCCCCATCAACATATCGTTCCAGGGACCCCCCAGAAGCAAAGATTTGAGTTAAAAATGTTTTTTTTTTAAAAAGCATTATTCAACACAAATGTTCAAGATTTTTTTAAATAACAGCAGATCTACAAGCAGTGCCGCGCTACGAGCTTGTAGATCTGCTGTTATTGAATAGCCCAAAGTATAAAATAATGGTTATTGCTATAAACATCTAAAATGACACGGTATGCGTTCGCGGTCTTAATGGGTTGACGTCAGCCGTTTGTTCTTGATGAACCTATGGTTTTTAATGTTGTTCGTGTGGCCTGCCAAACGACAGTGTGCTGGGCAAAGTGTTATTCCAGTAACTGTGTATTTTTGTGACTGACCATGAAAAAAAAAAGTTTGTATTCTTTTCTGTTTTAGTTCTTTTGTTTCTTGCAGAACAGGTTGTACTTGTGATTAGACACGGCAGAACATCTTTGCACATGGTAAAATGAAGGACACAAGTGGTCATGAAGAAAAAGTTATTGTTTTATTTTTCCACAAGCTATTATCTCCAAAAAAAGGAAAAAAATCACCATTCTCTCTCTGGTGAGAATCCGTTTGGCCTCCCTCCAAAGTATAGTTTTCACCAGTGGTGGAAAAGGTACTCACATTATTTAGGCTACTTGAGTAAAAATATCAATACTGCAATATGGAAATATTCCGGAATAAGTAAAAGTCAGGAATTGAAAATGTACGTGAGTAAAAGTACAAACATATTGGCATCAAAATGTACTTAAAGTACCAAAAGTAAAAGTACTCATTAAGCAGAATGTCCCATGTCAAGTTTTTAAATGAAAATAGCAGATCTACAAGCTCACAATGCGTCGCTTCGCGACGGCTATTTTCAAATGGCCGAAATCTATACAGGGCTGAAGTGGGTAAATGTATATTTTGTAATAATAATCCAAATCTACAAAGTAACTAGTAACTAGTTTTCAAATAAATGTAGGGGAGTAAAAGTACAATATTTGGATCCGAAATGTAGTGGAGTAGAAGTAAGGTATTGGATAGGTATTGGAAATTGGAAATGCTCTAGTAAAGTACAAATACCTCAAAATTGTACTTAAGTACAGTAAATGTACTCAGTTACTTTACACCACTGGTTTTCACTAAAGATTCTGAAAGAATGTTGCACCTCGACAAACAAGATATGAGCTCTTAAACGCAGTGAGCAGACAAATTGAGTCAATTAAGAATGCCTTTTTTTAACCGAACATAACCATGTTTTGATAATATGTATTGTGACCCGCCTCCCCTAATCAAATTGCGGCTCTTTATTCAGCGTATTTATTTTTGTAATTTTGTGTCTCATGATATTTCAAGGCTTCTGCTCTCTCTCTCACTAACTGGCTTCCTGCTGTACTACTTTTGACCTCAAAAACAGGGATGTTTGCATTTGTGTCCCTTTTTTTTCATGGCGGTAAAACACTGTGCCACAATATATTACCGAATGAGTGCTGGAAGTGATATTTTTCTGTTAAAATGAGACTCAAATAGCTCTATATTCCTATAGTAAACAATGCTCTAGCACATTTTGTCCAGCAACAGCAGTCTCCCAGTCTCTCCAGCTCTTTAGTAAACAGAAAATACATTTTCAGGTGGGACACCGATTCCATCCCTTCAGGAGAGGGTTTAGTAAACCCATTTAGACCTGGAAAGCTTATACGTTCTTATACCCTTACAACCCGGGAAAGCATCTGTGTCATTTTAGATGTTGCTATGTATATACAAAACTTGGGTTCGGATTTAGAAGGCGTTTTTTCAAAATCGGTCTAAATGGGTTACATTTTTATAGAGCTCCAATTCAAATGTTGTTCTGCAATTGCTTTTGTAGCATCGATTACTTTCAGAATATAGAACCATATAACTATTTAACAAAAATAAAAAATAAAATAACTAAATGTTTTGTTTTGGCCAAAACATCACCGTTAAGAACTAGTTTGCAAGCCAAACGTACCTCTATACTAAAGGGAGACCTTCTCTGTGTCAGTGAACGGTGCAGAGCAATGAGGCTGGCACTCAACACTGGAAGAATTCTGTGCCCAAGATTTACTATGATGTCTGTGTTTTGACAATGTTGTTTTTTTTGTACTCAAAGAGGGCTGGTACTGCAGCGTTTGCCTTTTCACGCCCCATGATGTCAATGCCTTCTCGTGTGCATTGTTATTTTGGTTGGTTTGTTAGACTTGACTGACTTGCTATAAAGCCCTATGAGAGTATGTTGTTCTGGTGTATCTGTATATCGTCACTGTCCGTTGGAAACCTTGTATGTCCGAGACCGTTACTTTTCAGGAATGTTCCAGTGAACCCAGCGTGGTTATTATTTTGTCACAAGCTCTTGTTAATACTTTATATTGATATACATATTTATAAAAACCCACAGACAGACTTTAACCACTTTCACAATGTTTCAAACCTAGCTTTTAGACAACACGGTTGTATGACAAGTAGGGCATTCATTTATTTAAAAAATGGTAATGTGGAAATACAAGGTTTCTGCCTGACAGCAGCAATTTTAATTTAACGTGTGTGTGTGTGTGTGTGTGTGTGTGTGTGTGTGTGTGAGTGTGTGTGTGTGTGTGTGTGTGTGTGTGTGTGTGTGTGTGTGTGTGTGTGTGTGTGTGCGTGTGCGTGTGCGTGTGCTTCTAAGCATGTCTTTGAGTTTACATGTGTTGGTATGTGGTTCAGATGTGAATGTCTAAAGCGTCGCCTTGCACTGCTTTCTTGTGTTGTGAATATAAAACCGTGACCACTCATTTCCCACACATTTTCAGTTTTTCCCCCCCCGTATTTTTGTCAAATGGTGTCCTGTCCCAGGTTCCCACCCGTCTATTCATGATCAGCTATACTGCAGTGGTTCTCAAAGAGGGGTCCAGGGACCCTCATGGTTCCCTGAGGGTGTTCCGAATGGACACAGGTCTGTAACTCTGAGAGTGTACCAGTGGAACCAAATGGACCCGTAACAAACATGACAAAATAGTAATGCTGCGTTCACACTGGCAGCTACAAAAAGATACAAAGCGACACGGCATTCCTGTCGCTAAGTTGCTGTCGGCGTGTTATGTTGAGTGACACGCTCGTTGGGGCAAGTGCAAGCAAAATATAAAGCCTGGGGTTAAAAAAAACAACAATACACGTAACTACCCCATTTACAAGAAGGAATCGTGTGGTTAAACAACACTTCGTCACCTTCTTAAACTAATGGCAAGTCAATTTATTTATTTTTTTTAATATAAAAACTGATCCAGAACAAAACTATATGATGTTTCTTAAAGGACGACTTCACCACTTTTCAACATATCTTCATATAATTGGTCCTAACTAATGCTCATGATAAAATGGTACAATTTTTTTCTATTCAGTCTGTGTCTCAGAGGTGGGCTGTGGACAGTTCAGAAACCCGTCTACCAGTGACATCATCGATGGGGAATCCAAGCTAATAGAAACTGCAGGCTTTGTATTCCTGGAAAGTTGCAATGCAATAATAGATCCCATTGTTCTCGCCTTAATAAAAATCGGAATTAAAAAATTGTAATCTTTTTGGGGGAAAAAATCCTGTCTAACGATGATGTCACTGGTAGACGGGTTTCTGGACTGTCCACAGTCCTCCTATGAGACACAGACCAAGTAGAAAAAAATTGTATAATTTTATCATGAGCATTAGTGAGGACCTATTATATGAAGATATGTTGAAAAGTGGTGAAGTCGTCCTTTAATCATTTCACCCAAAACGTTTATAACAAATTATGACTGTCTATCAGTTATGTAGCATAAGAGATGTAAATAGGTTTAAATAGGATTAACTTGACTTAGGCCAAATGATTTACTGATTTACTCTAGACTTAGGCATATTTTTTGGCCTAAGTCACAAAACCATGTGACTTAGGCAAAAACAAAGCCTATTTTGGCCCAAGTCACACTAGGGAGATAGGTCATTATACTAAAAGGGGAGGGAACAGCATGCTTTCAATTAGGTGATAGGCCAGAGGTGGCCAGTGTCATGAGGAGCTGACTTAAAGACAAAAATACAAAAATCCTAAAAAAAAGGCCATTCGTATAAGAAGGTGACGACTTTTTTTTGTAGCTCTATAGCTGCAGTTGAAGCCAGAGCTCCACTAGGATTGTAGCTTTGTAGATTTTGTAGCAGAGCTACACGTCGCTTTGTATCCTCATGTCGCCGGCTTCCATTGAAAATGAACGGTGGCCTGTAGACTAGCTTTGTCGCTGCCAGTGTGAACGCAGCATAACGCCCCTTCCCCTCGTAGGGGGACTCCCGCTGATGTCATGAGTTCAGGACTTTTGGTTGACATCAGCGATCTAATCTCCGCCACAGTTTGTGCCAATGACTCTGTTACAGCGGCAGTGAGGCTATGACCAACGCAAAACATCAAACTCCTCTCACAATCATGCAACAGGTTGACATGATATTAAAGCTGTACTATGTAACTTTTTTTGTGGGAATACAATGTTATTTTGTAAAATATGTACGGTAGAGTATGTTAATACATTATAACATAATACAATTGTGGTGGTTGTATTTGGTCTCCCTGCTCTTCTATTGAGACGTTTTAGATCCTGTGTGTGGTTTGACACGTGGCGCTAGCCTGAGGGTCAACATTCAGTTTCTCCCCTGAGCAAGCAGGTAGGCTCTATTAGCTCAGTGGTAAAAAAAACAAAAAAAAACTAATATGCAGCGCTTGCGCAGGAGACCCCCGGTTTGAATCTGGTGTGAAGCAGGAAAGTTCCAGAGTGCAGCTTTAAGTGGTTTCCACAGTAATGAGTTACTTGCCATGTCGTTGCTGTCAGGTGGAATTAAACCTTGTATGTCCAAAACTGTTACTTTTCAGGATTCAGGTTTCTTTTTTAATATCAAAAATAGAAGATCTACAAGCTGAAAATATGAACACGATTTGAGCTTGTATTTTTTCCTAGTTGTGTGTGACACTGTACGACAAAGTAGGGTATTAAGTTACGAAATAAACACATAAAAACGTTCAAATATGGAGATGAGAGGTTTCTGCCCGACAGCAACGACATATTCCACATAATAAGCTTTAATCCTAGTCAGGAATCCTTACAAAAATGTTAAATGTTAAAACTCATTGAATGACACTACTGACCTGATGTTATTGTGCACTGCCTGGGTGTTCTGAACTTTTATACAAATCATGGCACTGGTGACAGCCAAATGTACCCTGTATGTACACTGTGTGCGTTGGCACTGGTGATAGCCAAATGTACCCTATACTGTATGTATGTGTACCTGGGGACGGGGCCATGAGGGACCAGAATGTTTTATGCCTATTTAAAAAAAAAGAGAACAGTACAATTCTGTATGTGGTTATAATGACTGTACTAATATTCTGTTGTATTTAAGTAAATAAAGTGTTACAGTAATGTATGTTTCGCGTGTTCCGTGTTTATGCTGACGATAACGAAAACATGTACACATTTACAGGTCACATTTACATCTATATAGATGAATTGGGGGG
The DNA here is from genome assembly GCF_963280865.1 of Gymnoscopelus braueri. Taxonomy (NCBI): domain Eukaryota; kingdom Metazoa; phylum Chordata; class Actinopteri; order Myctophiformes; family Myctophidae; genus Gymnoscopelus; species Gymnoscopelus braueri. The sequence goes on along the minus strand of NC_137605.1, from coordinate 10,494,527 downwards.
GGGGGGGGCTATAAGAATCGATGGAAAATGTGAACTTTGGCCAGGCATGTCATCCCTCGTTTTTACCTACAACCATGAAACCTGCCCTGCTGCTTACACGTATGCCTCTACTTTACGAGGAACACATCTGTGACCCATAAACTCCACTCAAAACATTAGACGTAACAAATGTGTTCAAACCTTTCATTTGAACTTTTATTGATAGAATTAGAACGTTATGAAAGTCGAGTGTGACCATGATAAAAACACGGCATAGTCTCGGACAGAATTTTTGCTTGTAACCCTATTTTGTAATTTATTATGGTATTTATGGTGTTTGACCAACACACTCCGAAAACGTAGCCGGTTGACTTTTTGTGTTGGTTTGACTGTATTGACTGTTTTACTGTATGTGTAGCCAGTCAGGAAATGTCCCTCCTAGGCTACTGTGGAGATAGACATGCCACAGCCCCTCCCACTTTTCCTGTTTTCCTAATTGTTTGGTTCACTATAAAAGCCACACTGAGCAGGGGCTTCTCCCCCTTCCATCCCTGTTATAGCAGGTTGCCTCTGCTCGGTGCAATGCTCTGAGTAGGTGTATATTGTAGATGATAGGTGAAAGTACATGTATGTTTTACCTGCTTGAGGCTGACCCTTTGTTTGTCACACTTTAGGCCCTGCTCCATAGTGACTCTGCTCTCCTGTGTTGTGCCTTCCACATGGGTTGTGTTCAACTAGAAGTTCTGCCCGCTACGCGGGCAGAATTCTAGTACCCCCCCCCTAACCCCGCCAAAGAAAATGTTGTTTGGGGGTACAAAATCATGGGATAAAAAAAAAAAAAAAAAAAAAAAACCCAGAGGGTGCCCCCCCTCCCCCCCCTTGGGGGTCCCTGGAGACAGGCCATGACCTACAGACACGGCGAAGGGAAACTGTGAAGCCACCCACAGCCAGCATGCAAGATGTTGCACATGAACTCAGCAGCCGCACTGAGGCGCTCCAACACAAACACTCTGACATTAAGCTTCACACAACAAACATCAGCGGCAAACATTCACCACAATGACAAATAAATTACGTCCGCGGGAAAATAAGCGAGGGCTTGCTTATTTTGTCTTTCCCTCCCTCCCTCTCTTTCTCTCTCCCTCTCTGTCTCTCTGTCTCTGCGTCAGCGAAAATTATGTCGCGCTGTTTAGCTGGCTATTCTCTCTCTCCCACCCTCCCTCTCTCTCCCTGTGTGTGTGTGTGTGTGTGTGTGTGTGTGTGTGGGTGGTGGGGGTGGGGTGGGGCGGGGGGGGACAGCCATGACGCAACGGGACTTTTGAGATGGCTGTTGGCAAAATAGGTTGACTTATTCGGATACATGCGTGTGACTGTTCGCCCCTGACGGTTCTCTGAATTTTTATTTTTAAATAGGCTCTGTCATGATTAATTGACCACACATATGAAGTGAAACAACTAAATTCTATCCAAACGATATGTTATAAGTGAATTCCGTGCCTCAAAGCAGTAGTTTGAGAGTGTTTAATAAGCGAAAATAAGAAGTGAAGGCACTCGGACAACCAACAATGGCTGGCGTTCGTATTTTTTCAGGCTGCGAACTCGCCACCTGATTGGCCAACTTTTGCTGTCAATCACAGAACGATGAGCGACGTTGCCATGTCCAGGTTTTGTAAGCGTGAAGTGGGTGTAAATTGGTTAGAGAAAGTGCGGCGACGCATGCGCAGTGCGCAGTGCGCAGTGCGCAGCTTTGTGTTTTTTCATGAAGCTGGTTGCTTGTTGCTCGCCCACGATCTGGCAACAGCGGGGCATACGCATGCGCAGTTTAACACCGGTGACTGATTTTCCCCGATTTTCCCCTTTCAGCCAGTTTGCGAATTGTAAGGTAGATAGTCAGACAGAGGTAATTGTCAGTATTTTGTTTGTATATAATAGATCTGTTTTACAGTGTATTAATGTTTATCATTTGTTTCTTTTGTAGACTATGACTGCCACTGCTGTTTTGTTATGTTTGGGTTTTGTTTTATATTTATTTCAGTTTTAATATTATTTCCTCCAAGAACTATTTAAGCTCTTATACTGGTTTTATACTTTTATACCTGACTAACTAGGCCTACTTCTCCAAAGCGAGTGACACCCACAACACGTGATGGAGCGACCATAATCTGGTAGGAGCTACCACCCAAATGTACATGAGAAAATGCACATTCTACTGCTCTGCCACCAACATGTGGAATTTGGAACAGCATCCATTAAAGGATGTGAAACACTGGTTTCTTTCAAAACTGGCCTGAAAAAGCATCTATCAGGAGACCACGAGGGGAGGGAAATGTAATTATATCTCCTTTTGCACGTACAGTGTTTGTATTTGTTCATGACATGTATTGTGTTTCATGCTATGTTGATGAATTGAATACATAGGACCACAATGGAAACAGGTCCCCAGGACGTTTTTAAGGAAATCTTTTGTCCTCTTGTTCAGGGGAGATATTTGAGTTTCTTGCAGTGCTATTATGTCAACTAGTAGGTGTCCTACCCGACACACCCAGGAGGGGGCGACCTCCAACCACTGACACTGCATGACTTGTTGCTTGTAAATATTGCTGGTTGGTGGTTGCTTATTTGGGCTTCCTTCCTAATGTTGTTAAACCATTGGCTCTCACACTTTTTCATGTCAAGGACCCCCAAATTGTTTGTCTGCTGAACCCTATCTGAAAACATGTTGTGCCAGGAACCCCCATACAAGATTTGTTTTAAGATGTTAATGTTTTAATATTTTTAATAGCAAGCTCATATAGATCTAGCAGATCTACAACAGGTCAATTTGCGGCCATTTTCAAATAGCTGATGTACAGTATATAGGGTTAAAGTGGTTTTGATGCTAGTAATTTTCAGGTGTTGTCATGCAGCCTAGTGGCTTCTTTTGGGCTTGTGTCTCAAATAAAATGTGTGTCTCAAAACAAAACACTGGTTTTTGACAATCATTTCTCATTCATAGAGACACACGGCCGGAAGCGGAAGGCCTACAAATTCACGCCCACTTTTGAGACAGCGCCGCTACTCGAGGTCCTTTAGAACAATGAACTGCAGCTCTCAATGCAATCTCTATGAGAGGCATTGTAAAATACCGTAATTTACTGGTTAACTACTGAAGCTGTTTTTTTTGTGATCTAATAAAGTGTCCCATTTGTTTAATTTATCCTTTTTAATGTCCCATATCTGCCATCTCGATATACTACCCACATATACTAATATATATAATATACTCCATCAGTATGTCAAAACCGCTAGCATCGGAGATCTAGAGTTTAAGTGGTCGCATGGTATATATGTCACGGACGCATCCCTTGAGGTTTTCAATACCCAGAAAACTGGTGAAAGTGGCCGTTTTCAAGATGTTTTGGTCATTATCTCTGGAACAGAATGTCCAATCTGCTCAGTTCAAAGCTTGTTGGATGCGTGACTTTGAGGACATTAAGCACGCATTGACATATTTTCGGGTTATTTGTTTTCTTTAGGGGAGGTGAGATCTTAGTTGCGCAGGCAACCGCCTGTCCTGCCTCAGTGGGTACGCCACTGGTCGCCGCTCGGCGCTCGTAAAGACAGTGATGTCACTGAAATGCGACAACTTGTCTATCTGCCGTCTCACCTCTGCTGTGTTAACATTATGTGGGTAACTCGTTAAAGTGGCAAATAAAAAAAAAGTAGGCTAAACTCTCATATCCTCTCATAGGGAATGCATTGGCAGGTGCAGCTGCATGACATCGTTCTAAAGGACCTCGAGTAGCGGCGCTGTCTCAAAAAGTGGGCATGAATTTGTAGCCTTCCGCTTCCGGGCGTGCCAAATTCCAATACCGAAAATCTCGGCTACTCGCTCACTCCACTCGGTCACTCCGACTTCGAACCGAAGTAGTCAGGGTCCAATTGTTCATGTGCTTCTTGGAGGAGGCGAGTGGAGTCGAGTGGAGTCGAGTGGAGGAGGCGAGGAGGCTCTCCACTTCCGCATTGAGCGAGTATACATCAAGTGTACGCTCGACCACTCTCCACAGCTCCTCCGCGGCAGACTTCAGCATCACGTGTACGTTTTTTTCCCTTCTCCCGTGACGTATACATGGTCCTCCTCTACATGTGGCCACACAAACAATGCTTGAAACCCGAAACCATGCCGAAAACCCCCCCCCCCCATTCGCCCCCGCCGATCACTCATTGCGCATCTCTCTCACACACACGCACACACGCACGCACGCACGCACGCACACGCACGTACGCACACACACACACACACACAGTCTAAATTAACTAAAAAGACGCAACAAGCCACTGGCTTTATTGCCTTGTATGACAGATATAAAGCATAATACAATTATATATTGTTATTATATTGTGCACACTTCTTCTGTCTCAAAAGCTGATAGTTCATTTCTCTCCGTGCATGCCTCAATGCAGTGCATGGACTACTATAAATTACTCTGACAAAGATTATGTTTAAAATAATGTATTGTATTTATATCATAGACTGAATTATTAGGGTGACTATATTCTGAATTCCCCAAAAGGGACACTTTACGCTATTTAACTATAGCCGTACTCATTCAATTCTGAACCGATTCTTCAAATTTTAAATTCTCTATTAGCTGTGAAGGGTCTTCTTTGTCTATCAGTCATGATTTATTTCGCCATCAAACAATAGGCTATCAAGCAAAATCACAAAATCGTCTGAGTTTTTTCTTTTTTCTTCGTCCCAGAAGTGGGGGGATATCACCCAAACTCTCAAAACCCCGGACATTTGAAGGATTTATAAAACCCCCCAGACAGCCTCCCAAAAGAGGACATGTCCGGGTAAAAGAGGACGTATGGCCACCCTGCATGAATGATGTAATTCAGAGTCAGACATACTCTGTAATATACACGGTGGCTGTTATAAGCAGCAGTGCCGTGCGGGACTGCTGCGGGGGGTGGGGGGTCTGGGGACTGTACGAGCAAAAGAGGGACGGGTCAGGATTTAATTCATGAATGTAAAAGTTTGCTCCTCCTGGCGCTTCGTTCACTATCTCAGGAATAAATGGCTTTGCACAAAATGTTAACTATAAAGATAACAATGTGGCCATCCACATTGATGAATGTCTATTCTTATATTCTGTATTATTCTATAGGCCTACCTGCATATTATTCTATGCATGTATATTTTCATCCACCGCTCTGGTCCAGCTGTTTGAGACGTCATAAGTGATCGCGGAATTTGCCGTCGCTTTGAAATGACGCTGAGTGCAGTCCGATCCTTTGAGGGCAACCGGTCGACCACTCCATCCTCGCAAATAATCCTCGGCTCCTCGCAGTGGCGGGGCTTAGGCGTGAGTGGAGGAAGCGAGGAGAGTTAGCGAGTGACCGAGCTTTGGGGAATGGAATTTTATAAGATCAGGCCATATATAGTTCTCAACGGGGGGAGGGAGGGAGAGAGAGAGAGAGAGAGAGCCAACTCCAATCCACTGCCTTAACTTGGTGCACCTTCACGTGAAGTCTGTGAGGACTGTCTGTCTGCCTGTCTGTCTGCCCCTCCCATGTGAAATGCGAGGTCTCAGACAGAGCCCTAACCTTTCTGTAAGTCAGCATCCATGCAGACTTTGGCAAAGGGAATTGCACAGTTCATAGCGTAACCAGGGGACTGAGGGGCATATTCCAAATATCAATCATTTAAATATGCAAATTGGTCATGCATGTTAATGTCAACAAACTTCTCAACGTTCTGAAAGGGAGATGGAAGGGAGGATATATAGGCTAATTGCTAAAAATAAGGGACACGAGATAAGAAATGAACAGTACACATAAATGATATACAGAATTTTTAAAAACGATTGTAAATTAATAATACTGCAATCCCTAATCTAAACACAAATTACAACAATTTAACTAAAATAAAAAATATGACAATAATAGTCAACGATCACAAGCATTAGCACTGACTATATATAAGGACAGCAAGAGTTTTAAAAGTGATGTAAAGATTAATCTTCAAAGTATTGTCCCATTCCTTTTATACCATTTGGAGCCCTTACAGCCTCTCACCCTCAAGCTCTTACCAGCTGAAGTCTGCGAGGGTGCAGGGTTTGAGGGTGCAGGGCGGACATTGGAATTGGGCCAGAGAGGGGTGAGAGAGCAGATAGAGAGGAGAGAGGATAAGAGAGACAGAATAGAGCAGAGGGAGTATTGCACCCGCTTCGAACGTTATAGCGGGTGCGCAGCTCCGCTAGAGAAGACAATTTGCTCAGGGTGGGACAATGTCGGGTCTCTGCTCTACATGTAAAATGTCTTGAGACAACTTGTTGTGATTTGACACTTTAATAAAATGGAATTTAATTATCATTTAAGGACAGCTATTATATTTATATAATCTGCTGTTGGTAGAAAAGGCCTGCAGTTTAGGTAAACATTCATTCAGTGAATTCAGTGGGTCTAAAAATGTTATTAATTTAAAGGGCAAGACCACTTTGGGTAGAGGTTTGGGTTTGTCTAGTTACCTTGCCATGATGTAACACCAAAGATGGACAAGAAATCAAAATAATTGCTCCATTGATTAGAAATTGATCATTCTAAATATACTCCTCATTGACTTGTACATGACATTGTACGGTAAAACAGCTCAAAGTCACTCTTTTAGCAACTAGTTTCACCATACAATGTAAGTCAATGAGGAGCATATTTATAATTATGAATTTCTAATCAATGGAGCAATTATTTTTGATTTATTGTCCACCTTTGGAGTTACATCATGGCAAGATAACTACACACCAGTTACCAAAGTGGTCTTGCTCTTTAAGGCTTCTTGTTTGTGTCTATTTATGAGAAAACAGACAGTATGCAAGATCAGAATCTCTCTCTCTCTCTCTCTCTCTCTCTCTCATCTCTCCTCTCTCTCTCTCTCTCTCTCTCTCTCTCTCTCTCTCTCCTCTCTCTCTCTCTCTCTCTCTCTCTCTCTCTCTCTGCACAAACAACCCCTCCCTCCTCATCAGACAGACGCAAGACCATATTGAAGCAGAGAGAGAAAAGATTCCAGTTGTTTGCTGTTGAGAAGAGAGAGAGAGAGAGAGAGTGAGAGAGAGATATAACGTTGGCATATACGCAATAACGACAGATGGCAAACAAGAGACAGACAGACAGAAGATGGACATTTTGCTGTTAAAACTTCTGAAAAGAGTGAGTAGAAATGTATTTTCTTTCTATCCTAAAATCACACCAATGGTGCATGTCAAGTTAAAGTAATAATAATAATGATAAATAATAATAATAATAACAATAAAATGTTAAATACTTGGGCTGTGAGTTATTTGCAAGGTTGACAACAGAAAGGAGAGACAGAGAACAAAATTGCATTTGAGTAAAAGAGGACAGACTGTCCTCAGTTTTGTTCACAGCAACGCTCGATTTATACGGCAGTGTCAAGTAACTGAAAATAGCAGATCTACAAGCTCACATCGCAACTGTGAAATCTACAGCTTGTAGATCTGCTGTATTCATCTCATAACATGTGATGCCATGTGACACCATCATACATCATTGTCACAATGGTCTGAAATTCTCCATATAAAGTCATCAGCCAAGAATGTGTTTCCTGTTACACACAGGAAACACATTCACACACGTGTGTGTGTGTGTGTGTGTGTGTGTGTGTGTGTGTGTGTGTGTGTGTGTGTGTTGTGTGTGTGTGTGTGTGTGTGTGTGTGTGTGTGTGTGTGTGTGTGTGTGTGTGTGTGTGTGCTATGACAGTTTATCTCAAATTATATTAAAATAAAACGTATAGAATCATGAGCCCTGTATGAGACGTATGTTACGGCCAGATTGTTGCTCTGTGTGTGCAGGGTGGTCTGGGTAGGTGTTTGACTCCCTGCCCTGGCCAGGAATAGACCCATAAGGGTCCATTTGGTTCCATGAGTGTACAAATGGAACCAAATGGACCCTTACAGATCTGTAACTCTGAGATGTGTGCAAATGAAACCAAATGGCTCCATACAGATCTGTAACTCTGAGAGTGTACAAATGGAACCAAATTATTTTCACACATGAACACAGTCAGACACACAGATCGTTTCTGTATCCGCTCTAGACAGATCTGTAACCTGCAACACCATTTTCACCTCCTCTTGATTGGTTCTCATGTCTTTTCACCTCCTCTTGATTGGTTCTCATGTTTCTGAACTGTGAATCTTTTTTTGTGACCAGCCAATGGTCTGAGAGGCGGAGAGGAGAGGGAATAACGTTTTTTTAAGAGAGGTCTTGAAAGTTGGCATCGGGGCAAAAAAAGGAATATAAAGCCCACTTTACATCAGAATATTTCAAGCATTACCAGTGTTTCATCCCAGTGAAGCATAATGATACATTTGCCCGTTGCACAGTATGCAACAGTTACTTTTCTATTGCCCACAGTGGTCTAAGTGACTGTAAAAGAGGTGAGTAGGTGAGTAGTGTGTAGCAATGCAACGTGAACTTGTAGATCAGCTTTTTTTTTGCCAACTGAATAGTGAGGCTAGGATTGATGTGGTTCAGACATGCTGAATAATAGAATGGAGTTTTTCTTCCCCTTCATCCAACACACACACACACACACACACACACACACACACACACACACACACACACACACACACACACACACACACACACACACACACACACACACACACACACACACACACAGTTTATTCAATACTGTACACATCTGGATATCATTACTTTTACACACACACACACACACACACACACACACACACACACACACACAGAGGAATGTTGTTTGTCAGAGTCACCCCCTCCCTATTCGCTCCCCCAGAATGTATCAACATCACTTCAGTTTAACCATTTAAACCCTCTATACTTGCACTGTACTTGGTGCGTTCTATCCTCCATCTACATCACATCTCTTGCAAGGCATTGTGAGCTTGTAGATCGGCTATTTTTGGGGAATGTTCCCCCTCAGATTAGGGATGCTGGGGTTCAAATCTAGTATAAAGTTATTTTCAATCAATCCTAGAGACAGTGTAGGAGAGACAGACAGTAGGAAAACTGAGAGACAGACAGTGTAGGAGAGACAGACAGTAGGAAAACTGAGAGGGAGACAGTGTAGGAGAGGGAGACAGTATGCAAGCTGAAAGGGGGACAGTGTAGGAGAGACAGACAGTAGGAAAACTGAGAGGGAGACAGTGTAGGAGAGACAGACAGTATGCAAGCTGAGAGGGAGACAGTGTAGGCAGAGCCGTCTGGGAGAGCATTTCGGGCGGTTTTGGGCGGATATTTCCGAGTTTTTGGTGGTTATTTGCGGTTATTTCTTTTTATAACTCTTAATAAATGTGATTCTGTTCATTAAACAAAAAAACAAAAAAAATGTTTTTTTGCGGGCCCCCCCAAGTGTGAGGCCCGGTGCGGCCGCACCGCTCGCACCACCCTTCCTGCGGCCCTGAGTGTAGGAGAGACAGACAGTATGCAAGCTGTGAGGGAGACAGTGGATCCTAATATTCCACTAATAATCAGAATGATGACTCAATCATAATACAAATGCCTCATGTAAACACTTCAATTGGAAGAGACTAGTCTAATGGGAAGAAATGTTGAATCTGTTTGAGAGAAGTGTATAGATATTTTTATATGCTGAAAATATTAGCATATAAACTATGTATAGTTAGAAAGAACAGCAAAAACACAAATAGCCGAGGACACAGTGTGGGTCCATTAAAAAAAAGGAAAAAGGGAGGAACCACTTTGCATGTCAAAAGTTATATTCTGATCAAATATTTGGGGTATGTAAACGAGGATCACTTTTATTTAACGTCCATGTAAACAAATCTGTGATGGGAATGATTTCAGTCTGATTGTAGAAATATTGTCATGTGATTGTGTGTCACAGTTGTTGCTGTGTGCTGCTCGCTACGTCTTTTGTATAGTTTTCACTCTGCTTTGTCAGTCTGGAATCCATTTTATGTGATTCCAGCCTGATCTCCAGAGAATACCGTAACATTGCACGGAACGAGTGCACTTCATTCCGTGGATAGTCGCCTCGGAACTCCCAAATTGCGTGCATATGTACGGCGAGTCCCACGGTGGGCGTAACCAGTCGCAACACGGAAAAACCCGGAAGCAGAGCAGTCCGCACAATAAAATTTACGATTCTGTGCCTATCGGTACATAACTCAAACGGCGCTGAGTAGGCACAGGCGAATGTCCCACCGTTCAGGACGGCAACTCGGTCGCCTTAGCTCCCTCGGTGGTCCTTCACGGGGGGACAATTCGCCTGTGACTGCGCGCCTCCGAAATGGTTTTATCACAAAGGCAGCGCCGTACCATATGCACGCAATTCGGGAGTTCCGAGGCGGCTATCCACGGAATGAAGTGCACTCGTTCCGTGCAATGTTACGGTAATCTCTGGAGATCGGGTTGGTGATTCAGACACCCAGGAGCCAAGGATTCTGATTGGTTTGTGGGCGGGACTAAACACTAGGGGGATGATGATGGCATAACCTTGCATGAGGAAGTAATGACTGACTAATTATTATTATTATCATTATTATTATCTGACAGAAAACCGTTCTGGTAGAAAGGCTTTCTTTTTTGTGATGTTAAGGTCTAGGTTTAGGCATATTATTTTGGATAAGGTTAGGTTTAGACATGGTGGAGACATGGAGGTTAGGATTAAGGTTAGGTTGAGGCATAGTTGTTTGTTTAAGGTTAGGCATAGGCATTGTTTAGGTTTAGGCAATTTGGGAGAGAAATTGGGAGAGACGAGCGGATCGACCCGAGATGCAGAAAAACAGGAAGTGTGGTGAGGTTCAGAATGAATGTGAGAGCTGTGTGTGAGGAGAATAAGGAAGACAAAGGATGACATTCCTGACAGGGCATTTATGATGAGAGCATGGATTGAAGAAGAATAGTAGCTGTGTTTGTTCTATCGTTGTGTCTGTTATAGACCGAAGGCATCCAGCTCCACCATGACCACATGAACCCTATCGTCCACATTCTGTTGAAAAGCCCACATGCACACGGACACAGACACAGACCTATGAAGAGCATGCAGTTCAACACTCTACAGTGGACACATACATACGTGTGTGTGCGTGTGTGCGTGTGCTGTGTGCACGTGCGTGTGTAGCTGCTGGGCTGACTTACAGTTTTCTTTTTTTGTCTTTGGGCTGACTTACAGTTTTCTTTTTTTGTCTTTCCTAGTAGGATAATAGGATATATAATCCTATTATCCTACTAGGAAATGGAGACATAAAAAGAAGAAAAGAAAACTGTCAGTCAGCCCAGCTACACACGCACGCACACAGTTCACTTTAGTTAACTTAATTTTTAATATATATTATAAAAAGTATGTTAACTAAGGTGAACTAACAGTGTCAGATTTGACTGTTTTGTCCATATTGTGTTTTAATGCGGGAAACATCTGCCTTTTGTCTGGTTCTTAACTCTTACATTTACAATTATTTACAATGTTGTCATTCATCAGACGCTGTTATCCAGAGTGAATTACTAAGGACAAGATCACAGCACCAACATGGATCCTAGTCAACCAACAACAGGGTAAAATATCTATTCAATAAAGTACTGTTTCTCAAACACCTTTGTTAAACTAGAGTCACACCTACATCGCACCGCCGATCTAACCGATACGCCCATATTATGAGATCTCTGTATCTGTCAGCCACACATCTGGATACCATTATGTTTACACCCACACACAGAGGAATGTTGTCTGTCATAGTCAGCCCCACCCTATACTCTCTGTGATTACAACATTTTGAACCCCCCCCCCCACACACACACATACACACACACACACACACACACACACACACACACACACACACACACACACACACACACACACACACACACACAGCAGATCTAGCATAAAGTTATTTTCAATCAGTCCTAATGGAAACGGATATTCTCTCAAGTTTTCCTCGTGACATACTTTATCTTAAGAAAAATAACTGTCTCCCTCTCAGCTTGCATGCTGTCTGTCTCTCCTACACTGTCTCTCCTGACAGTGTAGGAGAGACAGACAGCATGCAAGATGAGAGGGAGACAGTGTAGGAGAGACAGACAATAGGAAAGCTGAGAGGGAGACCGTGTAGGAGAGACAGACAGTATGCAAGATGAGAGGGAGACAGTGTAGGAGAGACATACAGTAGGACAGCTGAGAGAGAGAGACAGACAGCAGGAAAGCTGAGAGGGAGACAGTGTAAGAGAGACAGACAGTATGCAAGATGAGAGGGAGACCGTGTAGGAGAGACAGACAGTATGCAAGATGAGAGGGAGACCGTGTAGGAGAGACAGACAGTATGCAAGATGAGAGGGAGACTGTGTAGGAGAGACAGTCAGTATGCAAGCTAAGAGGGAGACAGTGTAGGAGAGACAGGCAGTAGGAAAGCTGAGAAGGAGACAACGGAGAGACAGACAGTATGCAAGGTGAGAATTTCTCTCTCTCTCTCTCTCTCTCTCTCTCTCTCTCTCTCTTTCTCTCTGCACAAACAACCCCTCCCTCCTCAGCAGTCAGAGACCAGATTAAGGCAGAGAGAGAGAGAGAGAGAGAGAGAGAGAGAGAGAGAGAGAGAGAGAGAGAGAGAGAGAGAGAGAGAGAGAGAGAGAGAGAGAGAGAGAGTGCAAGCAGAGGATCAAGTCGTGTAAAATAAAACACGACTTGACATTATTATTATTATTATTATTATTATCTGAAAGAAAACCTTTTTGTGATGTTAAGGTCTAAGTTTAGGCATATTCTTTTGGATAAGGTTAGGTTGAGCCATAGTTGTTTGTTTAGGGTTAGGTTTAGGCCTCGTTGCAAAATCACAACAAAATAATTGCACCTATTCACCTTATTCTTGGCCCTTTTCCAGGGCGGCGCCATTTCCATTTTCTGCTGCTTCATTCAACATCTAGTCATTTCCTCCCCAATAAGCTGCAGGTTTAATGCTGGAGATCAGTGCGTTGCCAGATTTGGAAAGATTAACAAGCTGCCAGGTCTAAGAAAACAAGCCCAAAAGGAGCAACTAGGCTACGTTTTATGACGTTACATCGGCTATTTGAATATAGCAGATCTACAAGGCTAGAGTCCTCACAACGTGTCACATCCTGACACGTTGTGAGGTTGTAGATCTGCTATTTTCAAAAATATATTGGGGGAAAAAGTGTTTTTTTCTGATATGGAGGGCATATTTTCAGATAGGAGTCCGCGGACAAATACATATTAATCTGACGTGAAAAGATGTGGGAACCACTGGTTTAAAAAAGCAAGGCCAATTAAGCAACTACACTTTAAGAACAAGCCCAGAGTTGCTTATAAGCAGACATGGCAACACTAGTAAACAGGAAACCCCTGAATTCCCTTGCTACTGTGGTTTGTTGAGCATTGCTATCCATTCAGCAATGATGTCTTTATGTAACAATGATGTGTTTATGTAACAATGATGTGTTTATGTAACAATGATGTGTTTATGTAGTAGTGGTGTCAAAAATTATCGATATAGCAATGCATCGCTATTCGGCCGTGCACGATTCTGCATCGATGGAGCAACGTGACATCGATTATATAATTATACATAATATATCCGATAAACCGATAACATTAATAATAGCTCCGATAATAAACTGCCCACAGAAAGTTTGGAAACTTAACTTTGGGCGATTATTTCTCCCCTTTAATAATACCAATTGGTATTGTATTTTATATTATTTTTATCGTTGATTAGTCACCTTTACAACGAGGTACAGCTTGTAAGGATTGTGCAATCGTGGAATGAGCAACACAGCTAAACGTGTAGGTAGCGTCCCCAATAAATGTGCCAAAACCCCCCAATATGCTTCAGTTGATAATCGCTCTTGTTTTGAGTGATCTGCCAGTCACTCAGGTGCCAGTCACAGGCGTGTGACTGGCACTTTGTTTGTTTATGCTCCAAGCAGCAGCACTGCCCCATGGAAAGATGGCACATTTGTCGTGCAAACATTGGGGGTCATACCTATGTTCCCCGGACCTATAGATGGGTTTCCTGTTTGTAAACATAGAGGATGATGCGCGCGCAGTGGCGGGATGAGCCTGTAGAGGGCGCTATTACCCGCAGCATCTCTGGCCACTGTACATTCAGAAAATAAATGGTCTTCACCAGGTTTAATGAAAGTAGATTAAATGATGCAGTTTGTAATATCTTCTTTACTCAATAAAAATGATTTGTCGAAAGTTGGATCTGTTTGTATATAATAGCAGCATTATGCCTATTATGCCTATAATAGCAGCATTATGCCTATCTAAATCCCGAAAATAACGAGAGAGTGAATGGCGCTTCCGGTTCGTTCTCCCCCGCGCATGCGCAGATCGCGCACTCTGCTCTGTGATGACGTCGCGCGGAAACCCATCTATAGGGCAAGTGGAAGCATGTTCCGTTATGCAGAGTGGTACCATTATTTGGTGTCAGTCCTGGTACCACTTCCAAACTTAAGACCAAGTTCTGTGAGACTGGTGAAGTCAAAGGAAGACAACAACCCAAGAAGACCGGTTCCTCAACATTGCTTCACTGAGGAACCATAGGTTTTCTTCCAGAGATTTACAGGCAAGATTTGCACAACGGTACCAAAGACAGATATCAAAGTTGCAGGACCCATGCTCAGGTGCCAGTCACACACCTGTGACTGGCACCTGAGCGGAACATGCTTCCACTTGCCCTATTGCAATGTTTGCATGACAAATCTTTCCATGGGGGCAGTGCTGCTGCTTGGAGCATAAACAAACAAAGTTGCATGACCCATGCCCTTAGGTGCCAGTCACACACCTGTGCCAGTCACCTGAGTGACTGGCAGATCACTCAAAACAAGAGTGATTATCTACAGAAGCATATTGGGGGATTTCGGCACATTTATTGGGGGCGATACCTACACGTTTAGCTGTGTTGCTCATTCCACGATTGCACAATCCTTACAAGCTGTACCTCGTTGTAAAGGTGACTAATCAACGATAAAAATAATAAAACAATACCAATTGGTATTATTAAAGGGGAGAAATAATCGCCCAAAGTTAAACATGGAGTGCCATGATATTTTTCAACCCTAAAACCTGATCATAAGGTATTATTATTATGTAAGGATTTTTTTCAACAAAAAAAAAGTGTACAGTAAGTGTTAAAATGTTGTTTTTATGTAGACACACCCACCAGTGCATTAAGTATACCTGGTTCTCACCTTAGCACCTCCTCCACCACCTTAGCACCACCCACCTGTCCTAGTCCCTCCTCCTCCTCATGCCCACACCTGTTGTGTTATGATAATGAGGGGGAGGGTGTGGGCTTTGTGATGTCACTAAAGCGCTGTTTCTCTATTGGCACATTTGACCCTCAAGGTTTCAGCCTCCAGGAAAAAACTCCAAATAGTCAGAGAAGACATAAAACACCATAAAAACACCACCGGGGGGCTTAATGAAGTTCTATCAACCTCATAGACACATGAAAAACAGAAAAAGTGCAAAAACATGGCACCACCTCTTTAATTTCCGAACTTTTTGTGGGCAGTTTATATAATTTTGTTTGTGAGCTGTGATCTGGATGGACTCTTGGTTAGACACCGTTGTGTGGAGAAGTATATCACCCTGTCGGTTAGACACCGTTGTGTGGAGAAGTATATCACCCTGTCGGTTAGACACCGTTGTGTGGAGAAGTATATCACCCTGTCGGTTAGACACCGTTGTGTGGAGAGGTATATCACTGTCGGTTAGACACCGTTATGTGGAGAAGTATATCACTGTCGGTTATAGACCGTTATGTGGAGAAGTATATCACTGTCGGTTAGACACCGTTATGTGGAGAAGTATATCACTGTCGGTTAGACACCGTTATGTGGAGAAGCATATCAGGCACCCCCCTCCCCTCTGAATGTTTTCTGTAGCTTAGATATCAAGTCATTCCCTGTAGAGGGTAGACTCTCTCCCTCGTGATGAAGCTTAAAGTGACTTCTAAGTTACACTTCTCCTCAAAAAGGACTTTATTTTCCATTCTCAATGACAAGCCTTTTATTATTATTGCAATTTGGCTATGTGCAATAACTGCTAGCCAATGTTCAGAGGCATTGTCAGTATTTGTTGAATTTGTTGAATTCCTATTTCTTTAGTTGCCAATAATTCAACTGTAAGCCAGTGTTTTGAGACATATTGTTATTTATAGCTACACAATTAATAGAAAGAAATTCTACATTCATAAATAAAAAGGTTATATGATTAAATGTATTCTATCTCATCCATATGAGCTCAGTCAGACAAGTAACTTTATTGCCCGGACAAGTGCATGGGAAATGTACTTGTCTGAAGTGCCTAAAAAACATAATGTCAAGCCCTGTGGTTTTGTTTTAATAGTGATGATGATGTCATAATATATTGTATTTGGTTAGGTCAAAGCTATGTTAAATCCACCTTTGCCCACTACTAGTATTTCTTACCTTAAGCCTTAAGGTGTGCGAATACTACAGATTCATATGCATTTAAAAAATATATATGTATGATGTTTTTTAATATATGGATATAAATTTGTATTTATTATCGGTTATCTGTATCGGTCTTGAGAATCAGGAAGTTATCGATATCGGTTAAAAAAAAACAACATCACGCACCTCTAATAATATTATATATAATATAATTCTGATGAAAAATGTGCGATGTTGTGCAGTAATATAGAAAAGTGTAGTGTGCATCGCCGAATCGAATCGAATTATTACAAGGTCAATCATAATTGAATCGTTACCTGGTGAATCGTAATCAAATTGAATCGTGAAGGCAGTGCCAATGCACACCTCTATTATGTAGGTGTTCAGAAATCAGGCTCAAATGGAAGCCTCCCAGACTGAGAAGTGGAGTGAAAAAATGTAAACAAAAGATGAATGTAGAGTCAGACTGGATTCCAGGCTAGGCTGTTGCCATTACAGAGTTGATTGTAAAGGACACATCATGATGGGTCAGCTTTGATTTGTCTCATACAGACTTGCTCTTCTCAGCCAAGGATGTTGAGCCGCCCATTGTGAAGATGTGAGAGTCTGGACTTTCTGTTGATGTTAGGATGGACTCTGAATAGTAACCACTCTCTTCAATGTGGCAGGAGAACTGTTGCACACTCACACACACGCGCACGCACGCACACACGCACGCACGCACGCACGCACGCAGACACGCACGCACGCACGCACACAGACACGAACAAGGACACAAACACAGACCTATGAAGAGCATGCAGTTCAACACTTTACAGTGAACACATACATATGTGTGTGTGTGTGTGTGTGTGTGTGTGTGTGTGTGTGTGTGTGCGTGTGCGTGTGCGTGTGCGCACGTGCGTGTGTAGCTGGTCTGACTTACAGTTTTCTTTTCTTCTTTTTTTGTCTCAATTTCCTAGTAGGATAATAGGATATATAAGCCTATTATCCTACTAGGAAATGGAGACATTATGTTTACACCCACACACAGAGGAATGTTGTCTGTCATAGTCAGCCCCACCCTATACTCTCTGTGATTACAACATTTTTATGTTATTAATTACAGAGTTGATTGTAAAGGACACATCATGATGAGACAGCTTTGATTTGATTCACACAGACTTGTTGTTCTTTTTTTGTCTCCATTTCCTAGTAGGATAATAGGATATATAATCCTATTATCCTACTAGGAAATGGAGACATAAAAAGAAGAAAAGAAAACTGTCAGTCAGCCCAGCTACACACGCACGCACACAGTTCACTTTAGTTAACTTAATTTTTATAATAACATATATTATAAAAAGTATGTTAACTAAAGTGAACTAACAGTGTCATGGCAGATTTGACTGGTTTGTCCATATTGTGTTTTAATGTGGGAAACATCTGCCTTTTGTCTGGTTCTTAACTCTTACATTTACAACTATTTACAATGTTGTCATTCATCAGACGCTGTTATCCAGAGTGAATTACTAAGGACAAGATCACAGCACCAACATGGATCCTAGTCAACCAACAACAGGGTAAAATATCTATTCAATAAAGTACTGTTTCTCAAACACCTTTGTTAAACTAGAGTCACACCTACATCACACCGCCGATCTAACCGATAAGCCCATATTATGAGATCTCTGTATCTGTCGGCCATTGTCCATGTTATGCCCATATATGGAGATCCTTGATGCCATCAGTAATGTGACAGGGTTCTGTCTGAGTCATAGTGACGGGCCGCGGTGGTCCCCATTAGCCAACTTTAATATAGGATTGTTTAAAACATATCTTATATTAGATAGATTATATTTCTTTACTTATGATATGAACTAGTGAGCTTGTAGATCTGATATTTTCAGTGCCCCCTGGAACCCCACTTGGAGAACCACTGAATTAAATAAAGTGATACGAAAACAAGTCTTTGCTACAGATGAATGACTGTAACCTTCTGTTAGATGATGCAGATGTAATTAATGCAACGTCTTATTGTTAATGAGCCTATGTTGTCTCTGATTCTGGGGTTGAAAAAAGTTCATGTTCAATTCAAAATGTATTCAGTGTTCATTCTTCCATTATCTTTTAAATATTGATTTTCAACACGTCACACACATCTGTATTGTAACTGTAACTTAACTACACTCTTTAAAGCCACAATCATTGATCCAAACATAAACAAATGAAGCCTCACCAGTCACCACTATATATAATAAATCAACATCTACAGTTGACTCATTTGAGCTCATTTGAGGAACAACACGAAATAACAAATATGCACGTTTAATTGTATTTGCTATTTTGTATAATTGTTTATCATCACACACATATTGATTTACATCGTTTGGAGTGGAGTAAAACAGACACACACACACACACACACCCACCCACCCACCCACCCACCCACACACACACACACACACACACACACACACACACACACACACACACACACACACACACACACACACACACACACACACACACACACACACACACACACACACACACACACACACACACACAGATAGTTTCTGTGTCCTTATTTAAATGTAAATATTAGTTGATGAATAAATGTAATGTTTCATGTTGGTTGTCATGGTGTCAGGGTTGATCAGCAGAGAGCAGAGTCTCCTGTACCCAGCTGTGTCTCCATTAAGAGTGACCACTCCAAGGGAGGATATATTAACTTCAAAGATGGACACCACTCCACTGATCAGAGGTCAGAATGTAAAACTATCACAATGTCTTATCTACGGTATTCAATTAAATCTTTAGTTCAGACACAGGTGAGATCCATATCACAACTAGAAAAAGTGCTCCTCGGAGCACAGGTCTCCGCCAGGTCAGGTAGGTTATTGTGGCCTCTTGGTGGCGCTATAATAGGCCAATGTGAAAAGGGTAACATTTGCTCCTCAACATAGTGTGAATGTGCGTGCAGTTTGACCGCAATCGGACGCTGCGTTCATGATTTGCGGCATTTTGTTCAAAACAAGCCACTACTGCAAACTTTAGATGTCAATCTTAGTCAATCAGGATGGAATATGAAAAATCAAACACATCCGTCTTGATCACATGACTATAGAGATCATGTGTACCGATTTGCGTGAAATTTGGATAAAATCGGAAGGAGTAATATAAAAAAGAATTGTTTTATATAAGTCGGCCTCCTGGTGGCGCTATAAAAGGCAGATGTGAAAAATGCAGGGCAAAGGTTTTTCCTTGACCTCTAGGGAGTGCGCTTACAAAGTTTTACACAGATCGGTGCAGTTATAGGTAAAAACACAAATCGGCCTATTATAGCGCCACCATGAGGCTGATTTGAAAATGTTCAAGTGGCATTTCTTCCTCGGCATAGTGGAAACATGTGTGCAAAATTTCAAGGAAATTGCATGCTGTGTTTATGATTTGAGGCATGTCTTAAAGCATGTCAAAAAATATGTTTTGCACAAATCGGCCTCCTGGTGGCACTAAAAAAGACCCATGTGAAAAATTTGGGGCAGAGGTTCTGCTGTGGCATCCAGAGAGTGTGTGTGCACAGTTTTAAATGTATTTCTCTTTGAAGGAGAAATACATTTATGTTTTATTTTAAGACAATGGATTAATGGAGTGTACGAATATGAGATGTGTCAGACAATGAAACAATCCAAATCAATGGTATGTGAGTGACTACAGTGAAAATGGTGCAAAAACAGATGGCATGTCATCTGTTGAGAGGAGGAAAGTGTTTCAAAGTGTCCAATAATCACAATGGCCGGGTTTCCCAAAGCGATTTCAACTGCGTAAGAGCCTCCTACACAGCTGCGCATTAGCAAAACCTTCGCAGCCTACGTAGTGCTGTCCTACGCAGCAGTTTCTTACGAGCGCCTGGGGCCCTTCGTAACGAATATATACAGTGAAATAAATCGATAAAAATACCACACGCACACACACTCACAAACACACACACACACACACACACACACATACACACACACACACACACACACACACACACACACACACACACACACACACACACACACACACACACACACACACACACACACATATCATTTATATAAAAGAATATATATATTGTACTCTCACGGATGATCCGATCATCGTATAAAAATATTAAGCATATGCCAAGTTAACTAAAGGTAGATATATGATGCTGAGATAAACATCTCAGTAAATTAAATATACACAGTAAATTAAATATACTTAAACTGCAGAATGTCCCATTTCACAAGTTTAATATGCGTACAAATCTTTTGAAAATAGCAGATCTACAAGCTCACAACACAACATGTTGTAAGCTTGTAGATCTGCTATTTTCAAAAGATTTATGCAAGTAAATTAAATAGAATAACATTCGATTGTGGGTTAATAAATAGGCCTACATATTAAATAGGATCACGTGCACATGTATGTGCGAGCGTGTGCACGCGCGCCTGACGTTGCGCTCTGTTAGTTTAAACATCAACAGTACACCACTTTCATCTTCATATTATAATGTAATCTTCATATGAATAAATGTAATGTTTCATTTTGGTTGTCATGGTGTCAGGGTTGATCAGCAGAGAGCAGAGTC
Organism: Gymnoscopelus braueri; assembly: GCF_963280865.1. NCBI lineage: Eukaryota > Metazoa > Chordata > Actinopteri > Myctophiformes > Myctophidae > Gymnoscopelus > Gymnoscopelus braueri. The sequence continues at coordinate 10,473,508 of NC_137605.1, read as the reverse complement.
TCCTGTACCCAGCTGTGTCTCCATGAAGAGTGACCACTCCAAGGGAGGATGGATTGACTTCAAAGATGGACACCACTCTACTGATCAGAGGTCAGAATGTAAAACTATCACAATGTCTTTCCTACAGGTAATGCAGCATCTTAAATGAGCCTGTTATTTCTGAATCAGGGGTTGAAGACACATCTAGAACAAATTAATTCATGTTCAATTCAAAATTAAGTGTTCATTATTTGCAGGGAGTTAACTGAAGGTCTGCTCTCAATATGGCTCAGACTGTGACATCATATACAATATAAAGCAGAGTACTATCATGATTATTAGAAGTAGGGAAGACAGTAAACTGTAATTTCCTGTATTTTGTCTGTCTGCTACAGCCCTTAAAGCAGCACTATGTAGTTTGGGGTATCAGTGGCCACTTTGGACACAAATAACATGGCAGCCAATGTCTTTGACTTCATTACCCTTTCTCTGCAAGCATGCCTGGCGAGGACGTGCTTTTATTGGACAGTCTTCGCTTTGACTGGCAGTTCTGCCTTTGCAGATGCCAGGATGAAACTCATTGTCCCCCCTACACATAGTAATACAGTCAAGCCCCTTGCAGGGACCCCCTGAGTCTATACATTTATGGAAGGATGATTGTTTAAACATGTACCTCTATAATTTTGTGGGACATAATATGATTGATAGTTGTTAAAAAGTTACATAGTGAGGCTTTAACACATTGACTGCCAAGGGGTTTTCTAGAAAAGGCTTCCCCACTGCCAGCAGGGCCGCATTAAGGCCCCTCAGGGCCGTGGAACTACACCAAATCAAAGGCCCCCCCTCAACATTAATCGGACAATATTGGGTGCGTTCACGCGCACGTGCGTTTGGTGCACGTGCCACCGCCAGCACGATCGGTGCTGACACAGGCACTGGGCAGAGCCTTTCCAACTTCAGTCTATGCTATAACTACAGTGTCTATCATTACAAATTACATTTATTATTAAGGAGGTTACTTTATGGTCATTACAGTCGTAGCCTACTAGACATATGGTGATGAGATGGGTAACAAATGTTTCATATTTATTTTCTTATTCTTCATAAGAAATTAAACAATTCAAGTTTAGAATTGAGAAAACAATACTCAGCAGAGATGGTAAAAGTACTACTCACTTTCTTCACTTAAAGTAGAAGTAGCCTCATATACATTTACTTATGTAAAAAGCGACTTTAGTAAAAGTACTCATTCAACTAATTACTCAAGTAAAAGTACAAAAGTACAGGCTCTGAAATGTACTTGAAAAGTTAAAGTAAAAAGACCTCTTGAAGTCTACCGCAGTGGTTCTCAACCTTTTTACCACCTCAGAAAATAATATTATGGCTCACCATTATGACCGACTGATGTTAAAATACAGTAGCGTAGACCTATACCCATCCTATTCAGCTATTTGCACAGTACAAATGTATTAAGAATATGTCATTTAGATTTTCACAGTGTACATTATGGTAGCAAGACAGACAGACAGACAGACAGAGATGACATTAACAACCGTGAGCTACATTATTCAAACACAGCACGTGAGATACAGTCTACTTCAAACAAACACACACACACACACACATCTTCATTGTCAGGTTAACTCACCATGCTGCGCCGAGGTTCAAAGAGTTTAACACACAGCACTTCCAAATTTTGTACAATGTTTAAGTCACAGGAGCTGGTTTTCATATCGTAAATAATATGAACATTGGCCCAAATCTTGCGTTTAATCCACATGGTTCTTGTTTATTTGTGTTGCGGTCACAGACCATGATAGCAGACTCATACTGGTTAACAGAAACAAAGTTACCATAAAAGCGGAGGATTTCAAAATAAGAGCCGCTTGTAAAGATTAGTCGACAGTAGTTTTATTTTTTTGTCTACTTACAGGAAGTAGAGGTGACACATCAGTACCAGCAACGGTATGCAAGAGGTTTGCATCTGTTCTGCCGCGGCCCGCGCAACATTAAAAATAAAGCAACATATGTTTCTAAATATATATAATTCACACAGCAGGGCCCGAATATATACATTTTTATAAATAATAAGAAGAAGAATATATATAATATTATAATAAAATAATATATATATATATTTTTTTTTACAATAATATATATATTTTTAAATACATAATTCACACAGGGCCCCTGCAGGCTCAGGCCGTGGAACACAAGTTCCACTAAGTTCCACGGTTAATGCGGCCCTGACTGCCAGACATTTTGACCATTCTGACTCATCTTTGAGGACTTACGTAGTTTGTGCTATGACTATGAACACATGGAATATCTCAAAACAAAGCTTAGAATCTCTTCTTTCATCTGAAAAAAAAGTGAGTTGATAGCATGTTCCGTTTTTTTAGCTAGAGGTAGTTGAATACAGCTTGGTTTTCACCAAAAACAGACCTTTTGTTTAGAATCAGAGTTATGAGTATTTTAGTAAGACACACACTTTAGAGGCATAAAATGATTTCAAAAGTGTTTGACATTTATTTTGCACCTTCATTGACATCAGTCATGTAAACAATACTTGTTTATAAAATAAAGTAAAATAAACTGCCTTTGATTGTACATTTATCACTGTTTCCAAAGTGCAAGCTTATTTCAGCTCATTTCAAAAAACATTTTTCACTGTATTTATTTTTTTTCTAAATATTTTTTTTCCAAAAAATAATAAATAATAATTCAAAGTTCAAAGTGCAACATCAATACATTCAACGAGAGCTTCCTTTTCCAAACTTTTTGCCCACACAAGTCAAAATCTCAAGCCACACCTGTATTCATAGCAACAAATAGCAGATCTACAAGCTTTTACTGAGCTTGTAGATCAGCTTTTTTTTCTTTTATGCCATTTATGACAATTTGTGAAAATAAATAAATAAAAATAAGGGATGCCAGGGCGTGACCCCCCAAAATAATCATATTTGAACAGGGGACCACCATTTTGTTTGACTGCTTCCACAGATAAATATTGTGAAAATAGCAGATCTACAAGCTAGCCCTCTCTTCTTCTTCCTCTCCTGTCTGTCTGTCTGTCGTCTGTCTGTCTGTCTGTCTGTCTGTCTGTCTGTCTGTCTGTCTGTCTGTCTGTCTGTCTGTCTGTCTGTCTGTCTGTCTGTCTGTCTGTATTGTGTGATCTGTCTATATATTTATGTTATGTTTTGTGATTTTTTTGTATCCTGATGGCTGCTTGGTACAAAATGAATTTCCGCAAGGACAATAAAGTATATCTATCTACAAGCTCACAACGAGGCGTTGAGATCCCAACCCACAGGTTGAAGACCCTCTGCTAGCGGTCATGTGAGACACATTCCACGCCAGGTTGTGAGAGAGAAATAAGCAACCAGGTCTATGAAAACATGCCCAAAAAACAAAGTGATAGATATGTACTATTTGTACCGCGTAACTTACTACATTGACTAATAGTCCACACATCACATTTCAAGTCGAGTGGGGAAATAGCCGATCCACAACACACGGTTGTGAGCACGGCGATCCGAACACGGGAGAGGGAGAGACTAGCTAGCCTCGGAAGCCAAAGCCTTTTTTTTTGTTTCAAAGAGACTAACTGTATGTGTGTGAGCGCGCGTCTGTGCAGCCTCACACACACACGCACACGCCCACGTTTTTCTTTGTTTGTTTCATAACAACAACTAGCGATCGGCAACTCTTGTGTGCGTCTGTGTGAGGCATGCGCGCGCACACACACAAACACAAGCGTAACTTTTTCTCTTTGTTTCAAACAACAACGTTGTTTCCACTTTGTTTCTCTTTGTTTCAAACAACAACGCGATCGGCGACTACAGCGATCGGCAACTACACGCACGCACACGCACACGCACACGCACACACACATGCACACACACACACACACACACACACACACCCTCCGTGCCCTGGGACGGTGGCGTCGAGCCTGCGGAGAGAGAGAGAAAGGAGAGGAGAGAGAGAGAGAGGAGAGAAACCAGGGACCCCCGGGGGTCCCTGGTTCCACGTCCGCGCCCAGGGACGGTGACTCCCGAGGCGGGTTAGGGCGCTGTAAAAAGAACAAAGTCCTACCTTCGGTTGATGGCGGACCCCTGACCCCCTGATTGACGTTATATCTTGGCTTTAGTGTTTTGTAATAATAATAATAACAATAATAATGATAATATTTTTTTCCCCCACTTTTTTTTCAACTTCTATGTAATTTTCATGGATGAGATTAACTGACAATGTGCCTGAGGGGGTAATCTAACCTGGAACATTAAAAAGACCGTAGACCGTAGGGCTACGGTCTTGGCGCTTAACAGGTGGATTTAATGGACCGTAGTACTACGGCCTTGGCGGTTAATGTGTTAAGGTCTGTGATGAGATCAAATACTTAGCCTATTATATAAAAAATAACCTATCTGGTGATAGGAATATCTACAGGCAACGTAGAATGTTATGCACAAGCTAACATGATTGATCGTGAGTTTATTCCACACTATTCAGAGCTTTGTGCACACCTATGTATACTGCCCACTTATGGCGGCGCTACAGAAAGAGCAGTATGTAGAAACTCAATGTAGCTTATACAAATTGACTTCAAAGATGGACACCACTCGACTGATCAGAGGTTAAAGTATCAGAAAACAACAGATGGCATAATTTTGTTATCAGACTCTACTGATCAAATATCAGAAGTCCTGGGATTATTGGACCAACTATTCATATCTTTGACTTTTCTTACAACGTTACTCTGCAGGAGACTAGCCGTCTGTAAGAGGGTATGTGTGTAATCCACAGGATAAGTGCCACATCTGTGAATCATTCACTTTTTCATCAAATTAATAAACTTGGTACACATGCACAGTTTGAGGTCCTGAACTAATAGTCACCACAAGGGGACCAGTGAATGGCAACTGCAGATACACTTGTGGAATGCCCTACCAACTGAAACTGACTCAAAATATTTAATGAAAGGCTTAAATACTGGTCAAACCAAAACTGTGAACACTAATATGTTAGGCACGTTTGAAAACATCAACGTCGTTGCTTTCATAACTATTATTTGGGAATATTATTGCTTTGTTTAGATAAGAGCTTCTTGCATGTGCTTATTGTAATTGAATATTTTTTTAACTAGGTAGATATTTGTATAGAAAGGCCTAAACCAGGAACAGGGGTCACACATTAACCACGGCTAGAAACCCCACATACAATGCAATGGTTTCATGTTTTTATAACTTGATACATTGTTTTTTGTATTGTCCCTGTTAAATAAACATATATATATATAATTTATACAAAAAAACATGACAAAAACAATAGAGCTATTGCAAAAAAGCCTCCTGGCGGCGATAGCAGCCATTTACCTTTACGCCCAGGGGCGGCCTTAAAGGGATAGTTCACCCCAAAAATTACTTTTTTTCTATCGATTAGTCACCACATGGAGACTTGAATTCAAGGATATTTTTTTAGTTTTTGTCACATTCCTAAGCCAATAATTTTATGACCAGCGGTTCCGGTAGGAGCTACAAAGGAGACTCTTTGTGTCTTCTACCGGAACCGCTGCCGGTTCAATATCCATGAATTCAACCCTCCATGGGGTGACTAATCGATAGGAAAAAAAGTCATTTGGGGGGTGAACTAACTAAGTGTCTCCCCTTTACCTTCCAATGCCCCACATTTTACCCAGGTTGTTATTAACAGGAAATAGGTGTAACTTAAAGAGAGAGACAGAGAGAGAGAGAGAGAGAGAGAGAGAGAGAGAGAGAGAGAGAGAGAGAGAGAGAGAGAGAGAGAGAGAGAGAGACCCGGTGCGAGGAGGAGGGGGGGGGGCTGACAGTGAGCCCTGAGGGCGGGGCCCGTTTTAATTGAAACAGGTGAAACATAGCTAAGGCCGCCACTTTTTATGCCATAACCTAACTATTTACTTTGCATCATATCTCCTGAACCAAACATGATAATACAGAATATAGTATGTCTATCCCCATGTTTACTCTCTCACACACACACACACACACACACACACACACACACACACACACACACACACACACACACACACACACACACACACACACACACACACACACACACACACACACACACACACACACACACACACACACACACACACACACACACACACACACACACACACACACACACACACACACACACACACACACACACACACACACACACACACACACACACATATATTAGTTGATGAATAAATGTAATGTTTCATGTTGGTTGTCATGGTGTCAGGGTTGATCAGCAAAGAGCAGAGTCTCCTGTACCCAGCTGTGTCTCCATGAAGAGTGACCACTCCAAGGGAGGATTTATTAACTTCAAAGATGGACACCACTCTACTGATCAGAGGTCAGAATCTAAAACTATCAGAAAACAACACATGGTTTAGAGTAGACTCAGTAGAGGTCACTTGTTTCTATTTAGATTTATTCATACAAATAAAATAAAAGATCTGTCTTCAAAGTGATGTTTTGAAACTTAACACAAACCCTAGTGTCCCTATTCTTGGATGAATATTCTGGGAAAACATTAGATCTGCAAGTTGATAATGCTCCGGAATGTGTTGAGCCATGAAGTATAGGGTTCAAAACCACCAAAGATCCCTGGGAGGCCTTGTCTGTTTGGAGGATACCAGCTCAATGTAAGTAACACTGTCGTCTGTAAAGTCAGCAATATCCATAATAACTAGCTCCTCTGAGCGCCAGCCTCTGCCAGGCCGGGTTGGCTACCCAGGGCCCTTAAACTTTGGAAAGCAGCCATAGCCAATTGGAATGAAACTGAAAAATCGGACCGATATGTCTTGATCACAAGACCCCAAAGATAATGTGTGTGTGTGTGTGTGTGTGTGTGTGTGTGTGTGTGTGTGTGTGTGTGTGTGTGTGTGTGTGTGTGTGTGTGTGTGTGTGTGTGCGTGCGTGCGTGCGTGCGTGCGTGCGTGCGTGCGTGCGTGCGTGCGTGCGTGCGTGCGTGCGTGTATTAAGGGTGTCACAATACTCGATACGTACCGAAAATGAATCGAAATTGACGTTCGATACAGTGTACCGAAATTATAAGCCGTATCGCTATTCTCACTGTCCAGCGTCCAAGGCAGTGTTGCCAAGGCAGTGTTGCTAAGTCTTCTTATTATAAGCTACTTTGGGCTCGCTTATTTTGGGTTAGGGTTAGGGTTCTTTTCATAGAACTGGTTGCTTGTTTCTCTCACAACATCTGGCAACGCAGGTTTGATTGATTGATGTAGTTTATTTAGTAAGACATGAGAATAGTACATGACAGTACATAACAGTACATGGAAGTACAAATTCACAATACAAGGTCTACTAAACTGGAACTCTCATTAAGCACTAAGCTTGTTTAAGATGAGAACCCCATGCACACAAATCATGATGATATATAAGAGGCAGGCAGATATACACACTACTATACAGAATGTCATACAATCAGCTTTCAGGTTACTGGTATGAAGAGAGAAAAAAAAGAAAAAAGAAAAAAAAAAGGTTGCTGTTTTTCTGTACGTTCCTCCTTCCGACGGGGAAAAAGGAAGCCTCATAGCCGGGTTGACAGAGAGAGAAACCGTGTGTTTCTTCCCAAACTCACACGTAATTCGACTGGCGGGTCGCACTCAAGAAATAACGAGCACAGTCTTGTGATATGCAAACCTTTTCAGTGGTGGAGAACGCTGTATTTAAATATTCAAACAGATATGTAATGTTACAAAGTGCCATGGCAGCAGATCGCATTTGAGCACAAGCGCGTTGCCTGCGATGTATGAGAAATTAAGGCAAGAGTTACTAAAGAATTACTATACTGTAGTTAATATAGTAGTAGTAACTGTAGAATTAACTAGAACGCTCCTCATCAGAGCACAGATCTCCGCCAATCTCCGCCAGGCCGGGTTGTCTACCTAGGGCCCACAAACTTTGGAATTCAGTGATAGCCACTTGGAATGGGAAAAATCATAACCTTTCAAAGAATGTTAACTAATCTTCTTAAAGAAGAATCTGAAAATGTCAATGACAGTTGATAAAACCCAAAGTTTATATTATTAATATGTTAAACATTGTATTATTCTAGATTCTCATTTTTAATGTATAATTCTTATAAACATTGTAATGTATTTATTGAGAAACAAGTGTTTTTCTTTACAAATCAAGAGACAATAGCCTTAAAATGTAATAAAAATCGAATATCGAATCGAATCGTGAGCGTAAAATCGAAAGCCGAATCGAATCGTGGATTAGGCGTATCGTGACACCCCTAGTGTGTATGCGTGTGTGTGTGTGTGTGTGTGTGTGTGTGCAGTGGCGTAACGGAGGGGTAGCAAGTGATGCGGTGCGGGGGGGCCACCAGCAGGGGGGGCCCCGCCTGCGCTAATACAAATATTTTTACAGCAAAAAAAAAGAAAAAAGTTGATTTATATTGGTCAAATAGAACCCAATTAGATCCGAATTAGACCCGAAATTTTTCAGGTTGTGTGCGCGCGTGCATGTAGGCTACGTGGGCCTCACGTGAAACTCCCGCGGGGAGGCCCCGCGATTCTGCGTTACGCCACTGTGTGTGTGTGTGTGTGTGTGTGTGTGTGTGTGTGTGTGTGTGTGTGTGTGTGTGTGTGTGTGTATATATATATATATATAATGTGTACCGATATGTGTGAGTTTTGGACAGAATTTTTCTGTTTACCTTTTAGGCTTTTTAAACAAAACATTTTGCACAGGACAGATACGACAAATGAATACACACAGAAATTGACCAGTACCCATAATCAAAATCTTGATCTCCAATCTCAGAACGTGTCACATAGATGCATTTATACAGATGAAGGGAAATGATTATGCAACATCATTGCGAAATCTCAAATAATTGCAAACAGGCGATTATGTAATACTTTTGACACGCCTATGGAACTGTCCATGCAGAATGCACAAACACACACGCACGCACGCAGTCTCTATGTCCTAATTTAAAAATATGGTGTTTGATTAATGAATAAATGTAATGTTTCATGTTGGTTGTCATGGTGACAGGGTTGATCAGCAGAGAGCAGAGTCTCCTGTACCCAGCTGTGTCTCCATGAAGAGTGACCACTCCAAGGGAGGATATATTAACTTCAAAGATGGACACCACTCCACTGATCAGAGGTCAGAATGTAAAACTATCACAATGTCTTATCTACGGTATTCAATTAAATTAATTAAATATCACAATAAAAACACTTCACAATGAAAAGAAAAATGACATACATAAATATATTTATCTTTGAAGGAGAAATACATTTATGTTTTTTTTAAGACAATGATTAATGGAGTGTACGAATATGAGATATGTCAGACAATGAAACAATCCAAATCAATGGTATATGAGTGACTACAGTGAAAATGGTGCAAAAACAGATGGCATGTCATTTGTTGAGAGGAGAAAGTGTTTCAAAGTGTCCAATAATCACAATGGCCGGGTTTCCCAAAGCGATTTCAGCTGCATAAGAGCCTCCTACACAGCTGCGCATTAGCAAAACATCTACGCACTAGCAGCTGGTTGTGCTGTCTGCTATCTAGCTGGCTTCGGGAAAAAACACTGTCGCAGGTTCTCAAGAGCACAGCGTTACGTGTCTGCTTAACTGGCTTCAGGGGAAACAGCACGTAAGACCTCCTGGACGAAGTAATTTAGAAGCAAACCTGTTTCCCGAAAAGCTTTGTAGCCTATGTAGTGCTGTCCTACGCAGCAGTTTCTTACGAGCGCCTGGGGCCCTTCGTAACGAATACAGTGAAATAAATCGATAAAAATACCCCCCCCACACACACACACACTCACACATATAATTTGTAGAAATAATAATAATAAAATGTGTACTCTCACGGATGATCCGTTTAATATGTATACAAATCTTTTGAAAATAGCAGATCTACAAGCTCACAACACGACATGTTGTGAGCTTGTAGATCTGCTATTTTCAAAAGATTTATGCAAGTAAATTAAATAGAATAACATTCGATTGTGGGTTAATAAATAGGCCTACATATTAAATATCGCTCACATGTATGTGCGAGCGTGTGCACGCGCACCTGACGTTGCGCTCCGTTAGTTTAAACATCCACAGTACACCACTTTCATCTTCATATTTTAATGTAATCTTCATATGAATAAATGTAATGTTTCATGTTGGTTGTCATGGTGTCAGGGTTGAGTCTCCTGTACCCAGCTGTGTCTCCATGAAGAGTGACCAGTCCAAGGGAAGATGGATTGACTTCAAAGATGGACACCACTCTACTGATCAGAGGTCAGAATGTAAAAATGTCACAATGTCTTTCCTACAGGTAATGCAGCATCTTAAATGAGCCTGTTGTTTCTGAATCAGGGGTTGAAGACACATCTAGAACAAATTAATTCATGTTCAATTCAAAATTAAGTGTTCATTATAGTTGCAGGGAGTTAACTGAGGGTCTGCTCTCAATATGGCTCAGACTGTGACATCATATACAATGCAAAGCAGAGTACTATCATGATTATTAGAAGTAGGGAAGACAGTAAACTGTAATTTCCTGTATTTTGTCTGTCTGTTACAGCCCTTAAAGCAGCAATATGTAGTTTGGGGTATCAGTGGCCACTTTGGACACAAATAACATGGCAGCCAATGTCTTTGACTTCATTACCCTTTCTCTGCAAGCATACCTGGCGAGGACGTGCTTTTATTGGACAGCCTTCGCTTTGACTGGCAGTTCTGCCTTTGCAGATGCCAGGATGAAACTCATTGTCCCCCCTATACATAGTAATTCAGTTTTTAAGTCTGACGTCATTTTGTAGTCCGACGTCACGTCCGGGTCCAAAAGGCACCAGCGCCGTCCACTCTTCATTGTAAACAAACATGTTGGAACCCGTCAATCTTTTTACAATAACCTCCTTTTTCAGAAATGAACCATTGAGGGTTAATAAGGGTCTTAATGCTAATATCATAGACAGTAAAAATTAGGCTAATATATATATTTATATTTATATTTATTTATTATTATTATTAACATTCTAATATACATATTTTTTCTATGTATTTATATATATATATTTTTTTTCCTCTTCTCTTTGTCATTGCCAGGAAAGAGGTAGAATGACACTTTAGTCGTTGTTTTAGTCTCAGATCTGTTAAAACAGCGAGGGACACACTGCGCATATTGGGAAAATACACACTTGGACCCGGAAGTTATTCTGGCGGGGCGCAACGGTTGTTAACGTCCTTAACAACCGAATACAGTCAAGCCCCTTGCAGGGACCCCCTGAGTCTATGCATTTATGGAAGGATGATTGTTATTGCTTAAACATGTACCTCTATAATTGTGTGGGACATAGTTGTTAAAACGTTACATAGTGAGGCTTTAAGGTCTGTGATGAGATCAAATAACCTAAAAAATAACCTATCTGGTGATATCTACAGGCAACGTAGAATGTTATGCACACACAACCCGCCCACACCAGGCTTAAAGGCACAAAGTCAGAATGGCTCCTTCAATGATTGATCGTAAGTTTATTCCACACTATTCGGAGCTTTGAGCACACCTTTGTATACTGCCCACTTATGGCGGCGCTACAGAAAGAGCAGTATGTAGAAACTCAATGTAGCTTATACAAATTGACTTCAAAGATGGACACCACTGGACTGATCAGAGGTTAAAGTATCAGAAAACAACAGATGGCATAATTTTGTTATCAGACTCTACTGATCAAATATCAGAAGTCCTGGGATTATTGGACCAACTATTCATATCTTTGACTTTTCTTACAACGTTACTCTGCAGGAGACTAGCCGTCTATAAGAGGGTATGTGTGTAATCCACAGGATAAGTGCCACATCTGTGAATCATTAACTTTTTCATCAAATTAATAAACTTGGTTTAGTTTCCAATTACGGGACGATTCCGTATTTTACGGGACGGGTGGCAACCCTAGCCGGAACCGCTGCCGGTTCAATATCCATGAATTCAAGTCTCCATGGGGTGACTAATCGATAGAAAAAAAAGTCTTTTTGGGGGTGAACTATCCCTTTAATAATCAGGGGGCCTGTTTCAAGAGCTAATGTGAATAATATTATAATAATATTTAAATATGACAATGCTACATCCTTTACTTTGCTCAGCTGACCTGTTCAGGCAATAAAGAGGCTATTCACATGCGTCTGTGCTTGGGAGAGCTTCGGGGGAAAGTTGATTTATGCATTTGTGATGATCATTGTCTCCTTAGAGCTTTTCAGCTGAAGTGGTAACGTTAATGTACATTGTTTTTTGACTGTTCAATACCGTGCGCTGCCGTCTTTGCAGCAACAAAACCTCTCCTCTTCCTGTCGTCCTTTCACAATAAAGTGTCACCCCTTTACCCTCCAATGCCCCACATTTTACCCAGGTTGTTATTAACAGGAAATAGGTGTAACTTACAGAGAGAGAGAGAGAGAGAGCAAGAGAGAGAGAGAGAGAGAGAGAGCCCCGGTGCGAGGGGGGGCTGACAGTAAGCCCTGAGGGCGGGGCCCGTTTTAATTGAAACAGGTGAAACATAGCTAAGGCCGCCACTTTTTATGCCATAACCTAATTATTTACTTTTCATCATATCTCCTGAACCAAACATGAAAATACAGAATATAGTATGTCTATATGTTTATATGGTCAACATATTACAACACACATGGTCACCATGGCCACCATGGTCGCCACAAGGCATTTTTACGATGGCTCAATTTCTGAAAATGTTGAGGACCCCAAACTGCAGTGAAAAAGTTTATTTGTATTTCACATTAATCTCTGGAGTGTGTGTGTGTGTGTGTGTGTGTGTGTGTGTGTGTGTGTGTGTGTGTGTGTGTGTGTGTGCGTGCGTGCGTGCGTGCGTGCGTGCGTGCGTGCGTGCGTGCGTGCGTGCGTGCGCGTGCGCGTGCGTGCGTGCGTGCGTGCGTGCGTGCGTGCATGTGTGTGTGTTCCACAGAGACCAGTATATATCTCAGGGTCCCAGTGGTCAGTCAGCTCAGGAACATCACACAGAGCTGGACTCCATATTTAAGGTATTTCCTCTACAAATGCAATGAAGTGGAAACATGGTGAGGTGATCACAATAGAGACACGTAGGTCGTGTGTCCACCAAAGCATTTATCCAGCTGAAAACAAAAAGAACTGGGAGCAGCAATGGCTGACAGGACCTGGTGGCCTAGGCCTAATATAAATGTATTTTACTTATTGCCATTGTTCTCTGAGACAATCTTATATGAACTGGGTTTTACAAAGATAAACACTTCTCATAGGACCAGTTTATGAATTAACTGTAATTGTTATGCACTTTTTTTTCATATTTTACACACTCTGCTCTTGGCAGTCTGCTTGAGGTGTGGTATTTATTGTTTGATGACACTTCACCTTCATCACAAGGACAAGGACGCTTTTGGGAGATATTGCATATCCAAGACTTTTCTTCTATGACACTGTGAAAATGACCAGTACACTGTTGCCCAGTGTAATGAAAAGTGATGGACTTTACCTCGTAGGGTCTTCGTGTTTTAGTCATGAAAATGAAAATTTTCATTTTCATATCACATGTTTAGTACAGTAAATAAGACAAATAGAAGAAGTTTCATAGAGAACACATTTTTTTTACATACTTTTAATTCATGTTGAAAATGTTAAACCGGGTTAAAAGGACCCGAGGACCCTACGAGGGTTAACTCAATTCATCAATCCATCTATCCGCATCTGCTTATCCAGACTAAGTCAGTCGTGGGGGTAAGAGTTCCAGCAGAGAGCTCCGGGCAACATTAGCCACTTCATACTGGGGGATCCTGAGGCGTTCCATGGCCAGCATGGAGATATAATCCCCCCATCTGGTCCTTGGTCTGCCCAAATGAATCAATCAATTCAATATTGTTGAATTTAAACTTTATTATATTATTATGTGTTTCAGCTGCTTGAAGAGAATCTCGTAACATTTGTGAAGAAGGAGATGAAGAGGTTCCAGAGGGTTCTGACAAAAGATTACCCAGAATGCTTAGAGAGTCAGAAGGAGGAGGGGGAGGAGGTGGATGGTGAGGATGAGGAGGAGAGGAGAAGCATCACAGAGGGAGCTCTGAAGATCACACTGCACCTCCTGAGGAGTCTGAAGCAGGAGAAGCTGGCTGACATCCTGGAGATCAGTAAGAAAGTCTTTATTCACACCTTTAACATGATGGAGAGTAGTAAGAAAGTCTTTATTCACACCTTTAACATGATAGAGAGCAGTAAGACAGTCCTTATTCATACCTTAAGATGATGGAGAGCAGTAAGAAAGTCTTTATTCACACCTTTAAAGGGATATTTCACTTTCAAAAAAACTTTGGGTCATTTTATCGTCTACTCAGGCTTTTGTGAGACCGTTTTTAAGTTGCTTGATTTAGTATTTAGATATTTGATAATCATTTTATCAGACACGCCCCCTTCCTATACAAACCCATTATAACTTCAAACTCAATTTTTAACCTGTTAGATTTATCAAAAACACCCGTCCTTGGTTCTGCTGACTCACCCTGCCCTCCTAATACGTGAGGGGGCCGTGTTTTTTCGATTCTTTTTTTCATTTATTTTATTTAATGTTTTTATTGTATTTAATTAATTATTTAATTTTTTTTTCTCGAAAAAACACGGCCCCCTCGCGTATTAGGAGGGCAGGGTGAGTCACCAGAACCAAGGACGGGTGTTTTTGATGAATCTAACATGTTAAGAATGGAGTTTGAAGTTATAATGGGTTTGTATAAGAAGGGGGCGTGTCTGATCAAATGAATATCAAATATCTAAATACTGAATCAAGCAACTTAAAAACTGTCTGGGGGGCTCACAAAAGCCTGAGTAGACGATTAAATGACCAAAAGTCTTTTTTGAAAGTGAAATATCCCTTTAACATGTCTTTTTTTTAAAGTCTTTATTCATACCTTTAACATGATGGAGAGCAGTAAGAAAGTCTTTATTCACACCTTTAACATGATGGAGAGCAGTAAAAAAGTCTTTATTCACATATTTATACATGATGGAGGGAAATTGAGGCAAAATAATACATTTCGACAACTCTGTGGTCGATGTAAACATATCTCCAAGCAGATCTCTATGATTCTTAGAAACAATTCACACAATAAGCTATTAACTATAACTTCATTTGTTACTTTATTTAATATTCAAATAATACTTATAAAGGACCAATTGCATTACCCTGCCACACATGCATTGGAAAGGATAAATATAATCTGTATCAGAAGTGTACAAGTGTAGTAGACACACCAGGAATCAATAATCTAGAGGATTTAATTGTCACTAGTCATGCAGGTATAAGCAGCCAAATGCAAGCGTGATGATGTCCACAATACTGTGCTAACAACAACATAACAACAATAACAACAGTAATAAAGATGAAGATCTTCTTCTGGCAATTTGTTTTATTACTATCTGGTCGGTCACTTACGTTAACATATATACTCACTGGTGTCTTCCGTTCTTTGGTTTAGAAACTCTTGCTCCTGTTAGTCAACAACAACTCAAGTCTAATCTGAGGCAGAAGTGTAAGAATTTGTCTGAGTGGATTGCTAAAGAGGGAAACCCAACACTTCTAAATCAGATCTTCACAGAGCTCTACATCACAGAGGGAGGCAGTGGAGAGGTCAATAAAGAACATGAAGTCAGACAGATTGAAACAGCATCCAGGAAACCAGCGAGACCAGAGACACCAATCAGATTTGAAGACATGTTCAAACCTTTACCTGGACAAGATGAACCAATCAGAACAGTGATGACAAAGGGAGTGGCCGGCATTGGTAAAACAGTCTTAACTCAGAAGTGTGCTCTGGACTGGGCAGCAGACAAAGCCAACCAGAATATCCACTTCATGTTTCCACTCACTTTCCGAGAGCTGAATCTGATGAAGGAGAAGAAGTACAGCTTGGTGGGACTTCTTCGTCATTTCTTTGGTGGAATCATGAAACCACTAATCTGCAGCTTAAAAGAGTTCCAAGTTGTGTTCATCCTTGATGGATTAGATGAATTGAGGCTTCCTTTAGACTTCCAAAACAATGAGATTGTAACTGATGTCACAACGCCAACCTCGATAGACGTGCTGCTGATAAACCTCATCAACGGAAACCTGCTTCCCTCTGCTCGCATCTGGATAACTACACGACCTGCAGCAGCCGATCAGATCCCAACTGATTATGTTGACAGGGTGACAGAGGTGAGAGGATTCACCGATCCACAGAAGGAGGAGTACTTCATCAAGAGATTTGGGGATGAGAAGCAGGCACGCCCAATCATCTCACACGTCAAGAAATCCAAAAGCCTCCACATCATGTGTCACATCCCAGTCTTCTGTTGGATCACTGCCGCAGTTCTGGAGGACTTGTTGAGAACAGATGTGAAAGGATTGCTGCCAAAGTACCTGACTGAGATGTACCTCCACTTCATGTTGGTTCAGTCCAAACAGAAGAATGTGAAATATCATGATGGAGCTCAGACACATGCTGACAAGACTCCAGAAAATACCAAGATCATTCTGTCTTTGGGAAAACTGGCATTTGAACAGCTAGAAAAAGGCAACCTGATATTCTATGAAGCAGACCTGAGAGAGTGTGGCATTGATATCAGAGATGCCACTGTGTACTCTGGAATGTTTACACAGATATTTAAAGAGGAGAGTGGGTTGTACGAGGACACAGTGTTCTGCTTTGTCCATCTTAGTGTTCAGGAGTTTCTTGCTGCTCTTTATGTCTTTGTCTCCTTCATCAACACTGGTGTCAACCTACTGTCAGAACCACAAGCAACCTCCAACTGGCCCAAGTTATTTGGAGACAAACCTAAGTTAAATCACCTCTACCAAAGGGCTGTAGACAAGGCCTTACAGAGTCCAAATGGACACCTGGACTTGTTCCTCCGTTTCCTGCTGGGCCTGTCTTTGGACACCAATCAGACACTCCTACAAAGACTGCTGACACAGACAGAAAAAAGCTTCCAGACCAATCATAAAACAGTCAAATACATCAAGGAGAAGATCACAGAGAATCCATCTCCAGAGAGAAGCATCAATCTGTTCCACTGTCTGAATGAGCTGAATGATCATTCTCTAGAGGAGAACATCCAACAGTACCTGACGTCAGGCTGCCTCTCCACAGACAAGCTCTCTTCTGCTCAGTGGTCAGCTCTGGTCTTCATGTTGCTGTCTTCAGAAAAGGAGCTGGACGTGTTTGACCTGAAGAAATACTCTGCGTCAGAGGAGGCTCTTCTAAGGCTGCTGCCCGTGCTCAAAGCCTCCAATAAAGCTATGTAGGTGCACTGATATATTTGGATATATGGATATATTTCATATATTATATGATCTTTCTTTAATAGTAAATTCAAAAACATGTTTTGTTACTAATGCTTCTTCAGGCTAAGTGGCTGTAACCTGTCAGAGAGTTGCTGTCAAGGGTTAGCGTCAGTTCTCAGCTCCAGCTCTAGTCTGAGAGAAGTGGACCTGAGTAACAATGACCTTCAGGATTCTGGCGTAACCTTGCTGGCAGTGGGACTGGGGAGTCCACACTGCATACTGGAGACCCTCAAGTCAGTATGCCTGAAACTAAACTGTGTTCAACTGTGTTTAAATAAAACAAAAGTTTCTAAAATCAATGGAACACAATATAACATTGTGAAACTCCTCACTGTATGTATACGCTGTGTGTGTGTGTGTGTGTGTGTGTGTGTGTGTGTGTGTGTGTGTGTGTGTGTGTGTGTGTGTGTGTGTGTGTGTGTGTGTGTGTGTGTTTGTGTGTGTAGTTTGTCGGGATGTCTGGTCACAAAGAAAGGCTGTTCTTCTCTGACCTCAGCTCTGCGCTCCAACCCTTTGCATTTGAGAGAGTTGAACTTGACCTTCAATCATCCAGGAGAAACGATGCTCTCTGCTGTTGTGAAGGATCCACACTATAGACTGGACACTCTGAGGTATGAGAGACTTGGTCTGTGTGTGAATGTTCATAGTGTCTACTGTCTATTCTACTGTCTATTCAGACCTTGTGTAAACACCAGGCATCACATAGAAATAAGTTAGGCAATTCAACTCAGGCGAGGCTGTGTGCGTGAGACAAACGCAACATTTGTGTTGGGTGATTGGGTGGGTAGGACTCATGTTTGGGTGGGATGGATGACTGGATAGTTACATTAAATGTATAGTCAACAAAACCAGGAAATAAGAAAACCTTACAGTTTTGAGCCTATACATTTTGGGACAAATTTGGCAACCTTTTTACGCCATGGTTCCTATGAGGTGAGCCATCTAGAACTTTCATCTAGGATGACGAGGCCTATGTGTCCATCTAGAAGAGTGTGTGTGTGTGTGTGTGTGTGTGCGTGTGTGCGTGTGCGTGTGCGTGTGTGTGTGTGTGTGTGTGTGTGCGTGTGTGTGTGTGTGTGTGTGTGTCCTCAGCTAATATAGCAAACCACTTCACCAATCAGTGTCTAATGTCTTGTGCACACTGCCAGTAGGTCAAGGAAGTAAATTGATGTCATAATGTTGATGTCAGAGATCTACAGGGAAGCCACACCATTATTACACCCTGTCTTGTTAATACAGTGCTAGTGTGATGTTTTTCGGAACGCATCTCCCTCTCTTATGCAATATCTGTTGTACCTGTTGTCATAGTAACTTGGCAGAACCACTTGGAGGCCAGTCTATGATGTAAGTACGATGACGTCATATTGATGACATCAGGGATCTCCATTTATGGGCATAAAAGGGACAGAGAGAAAGACAGATACAGAGAGATATGTGGGTTTTTGGTTTTGGACAACAGCTGATCCGAATGACTTTCCACTCAGAACATTACTCCCTCTGGTCCTCATTGATACACACTTTGTGAGACTCCTCTGTGAAATGTGCTATATAAATAAAATGTACTTACTTACTTACATCAAGATACAGAACTCACACAGAAAGAGATTATGTACATCTATACATCCCGTCAAATCCTGTCATATCAGTACACTGAACAATAGACAGTATGAGCTTTCACCCACAGCCTTGATGTCTATATGATCTACTAGGTTTAGAGTAGGGAACAATTTTCTCAATCATACTGTGATGCTATTCTGTATTGTTTGATGTTTAATGGTGTAAAATCATTATCAATCATAGTTTATATGATTAAAGAGAATATTCAGGCCTGACTTTCTGTCTCTCCTCCAACTCCAGTGTGGACCATGGTGGAGAGTGTTGGCTGAAACCAGGTTTGAGGAAGAGCATGATAAGTAAGTGTCTATTCTGCTGTAATCATGAAATCAAAACATTACATCCAGCTATTTAGATGAGCAGCTCATATACACATCAGCATGTGACATTCACTCATTCACATCCTACTCTGAATGAAGATGATAACTAGAAAAAGTGCTCCTCGGAGCACAGGTCTCCGCCAGGTCAGGTACGTTATTGTGGCCTCCTGGTGGTGCTATAATAGGCCAATGTGAAAAGGGTGCCATTTCTTCTTAAGCCTTTCACGGCAATCTGCATTCATGATTTGAGGCATTTTGTGCCAAAAATGTGTTTTGCTAAATTAGACCTGCTGGTGGCGCTATAACAGGCAAATTTGTAAAGGGTGGCATTTCTTCCTCGGCCTAGTGGGAATGCGCGTGTGAAATTTCACGGAAATCGCAAGCTGCGTTCATGATTTTAGGCATTTTGTTCAAAACAGACAAATCCTGCAAACTTTGGAAGCCAACCTTAGCCAATAAGGATGGAATATGGAAAATCGGACAGATCAGTGTTGATCACATGACTATAGAGATAATGTGTACTGATTTGTGTGATGTTTGGATCAAATCTTTAGGAGTAATATAAAAAAATGGGTTTCGCACAAATCGGCCTCCTGGTGGCGCTATAATAGGCCCATGTAAAATAATTGGGGCAGAGGTTCTGAATTGGCATCCAGGGAGTGCGTGTGCACAGTTTCGCAGCGACCGGGCCAACGGTGCCGGAGATTAGCTGCCAACAGGCAGATGGACACACGGACGGACACGCGGACGGACGGACGGACAGGGGGTAAAACATACTCTCTCACCATGCCTTTTGGCCTGGCGGAGACAATAACCATAATGTGTTGGCTAATACAGTATGTGATATTAACAAAAACATACCTCCAAGCACCAGACTGACAGTGACTGTCATTGTATGTCATCAAGTCACCATATAGCTGTCTGTCATGGGCATGATGTGCCCTCTAGCTGTCACCTGTGGGCATTACAGTCCATCTGTTACCAGTCAAACCAGAGGACTGAAGGATGGTCTGTTACAGTAATGTGAGGTGAAATATGTGCCTGGGTAGACAGTGAATATCAATGCATACTGTATGTCTTCAATTAACACAGTCAGCAGCCCAACTTCAAATTACACATTGGTAAATCAAATATAGTCTACAGTTGTTAGGCTATCCACAAGTTTCCTATGGTGGGCATCACTTCCTGTCGATTTGATCATGTGTCAAATCGACAGGAAGTGATGCCCACCATGCCTTAGGAAACTTGTGGATGAATCAACAAATATGCCTGTGAAGTCAGCTAATCTAACTTAATCAATGAACACATCTAGATAATAATGTGTTCACAGTTATAGAATAATATAAATACCATTGTGTCCAGAGAGAGAGAGAGACAGAGAGAGACAGAGACAGAGACAGAGACAGAGACAGAGACAGAGAGAGCTCAACGCGTCACGGCGCGTTGTGAGCTTGTAGATCTGCTATTTTCAAATAGTAAAAGTATAACATAGGGCTGAAGATGGCAGCCAATTATCGCCTGCAAATAGGCCAGTCACAATTATTACATAATTGCCTAATTGAAATTATTTGAGATAATCACGATTATTTTTTGTATAATCGTCATAATCGTTTCCATGTTGAAAATGTTCATAGATTTTCAAACATCGTCCAAAAATAGTGTAAATAGCTTACAACACGTCACAAAGTGATCTATAAGCTTGTAGATCAGCTATTTCCGCTATTTAAAAAAATGTTTGATATAAAATTATTAAATGTGTCAGTAATTTCTTTGCATATTTAAGTTGTTTGTCATATCTGCCCTGTGCAGTTTGTGAAGTAATCGTGACAACAGATTATGAAGCAAATACAAAAACAAACAGAAAACAAAAAAATAAATTCTATTCATGTTCCAATGTTCAATTTCAAAAACACAATTAAATCGTAAATCTCAATTATTTTTGTGACAATTATTTGACGATTTAAATTTGGAATCGTGACAGCCCTACCTGTAAACACACACACACACACACACACACACACACACACACACACACACACACACACACACACACACACACACAATTGTATTATTATTAATATTATCAATAATAATTATGTGTGATTGTAAACTGGTGCTGTATTGTATGTTGTTCTTCCCATCAGATGTGTGTGAACTCACACTGGATCCAAACACAGCGCACAGAGAGCTCTTTCTGTCTGAGGACAACATGAATGTGGTAGATGTCGGAAAGGATCAGAAGTATCCTCATCATCCAGACAGATTTGAGAACAGAGCACAGGTGATGTGTAGAGAGAGTCTGACTGGACGCTGTTACTGGGAGGTAGAGTGGAGTGGAGGGGTTGATATAGCAGTGACATACAGAGGAATCAACAGACAGGGTCATGGTGACACTGGGTTTGGATTCAATGACAAGTCCTGGAGTCTGGAATGTGATGGTGTTAAGAACAGGTACACTGCGATTCACAATAAGAAGACAACTGTCCTCCCTGTCCGTCCCTCCTCCTCCAACAGAGTATCAGTGTATGTAGACTGCTCTGCTGGCACTGTGTCCTTCTACACAGTGTCCTCTGACAGACTGACACACCTGTACACCTTCCAGTTCTCATTCACGGAACCTCTCTATGCTGCGTTCTACTGCTGGAAGTATGGACGCTCCTCAGTGTCTCTGTGTGGCAGAGGGAGGAGGAAGAAGACTGTAGAATAATGGGGTTGTGGTTTATAGATGTAATGATTGATATTATCATTATTAGTATTTCAAAGAACAAGAAGAAGGGGGGTATACAGGCTCACATGTTACGATGTGACATGTTGTGCATCTGCAGTTTTCACTATATTAAACTTGTATTTCTTATTTAATCTGAATTTTGGACCATAGTGACATTTGAACTGAAGTTAAACAAATTGTGTTTGTATTGTTTTGAACACCTCAGTGCATTTTGTAAATTAAAAGTGTCATTTAGTTTTAGGACAGTGTTTAAACTGTGGTTCTCAAACATTTCAACGACGACCATTAGGCCATCGATGCCCATAACTCTGAGAGTGCATTTGGTTCCATGTGTACACTCTCAGAGTTACAGACCTGTAAGGGTCCAATTGGTTCCACTTGTACACTCTCAGAGTTACAGACCTTTAAGGGTCCATTTGGTTCCATTTGTACACTCTCAGAGTTACAGATCTGTAAGGGTCCATTTGGTTCACAACCATCATTTTGCTGGGGACCCCCTGCAACCCCCTGCAACCCCCTCAAGGACCCCTGGGGGTCCCTAGACCCCACTTTGAGAACCCCTGTTGTAAAATACACTGTTTGGAGTAAATGTGCTCAAGCAATCCAGAAAAAACTCTCATTAACAAATAAATTGAATCTTTTTCTATGCTTTGTTTTTGTTTTATTTTTGACAGCTTTTTACAGTGATGTAAGAAGTACACATTATTATTGTAACTAAAGCGCTAGATCACTTTAAAACTATTCTGGGGTCATTTTAACATCTACTCAGGCTTTTGTGTTTCATCCCAGACAGTTTTTAAGTTGCTTGATTCAATTGACTATATTCGCACAGCGGCCATTTTGCTCATATTTACGTGTTGGAAAGAAACGCCAATTATTTCATTAACTTAATAGCAAAATGGCCACGGTGTGAATATGGTGAATATTTAGATGTTTGATATTCATTTGATCAGACACGCCCCCTTCTATAATGATATTTTCACTTTTTGTTTTAACTTTGGAAATTTTTGGGGAAACTTATGACATGCCTAAAATACATTATTAAGCAATTATCTGGTAACGCTTTAGAATACGAATAGCTTGAATTTATATAGTGCCTTTCATGAACCCAAGGACACTTTACATCAAACAATGAACAACCAACAAAACAAGTATTTGAGAATAAGGTCTTTTCAAGGTAGCCATAGCTCATTAAAACCGGGAAAGCATCTGTGTCATTATAGACTTCTTTGACTATTCAAGATTGTAGATCTGCTATTTTTATAAAATCGTGAATTTGTGCAAATCTTTGAATATAATTATTTTAAAAAGTAAGCGGACATTTTTAACTCAAATATTTGCTTCTGGGGGTCCCTGGAACAAAATATTTTGAGATGCAGGCCAAATACATAATTTTGGGGGTCCTTGACATGAAAAGGTTTGAGCACCACTGAATAGCAACATAAGTAGAATCATTTGTAGAATCAGCCTCAAGTCTTAATGGGTTTAAAAGAGTCCAGTGTTAGAGCAAGGCAAATTGGGAGTTCCACAGAGTGCAAAGAAAATCACTTGAAGCCCTTTAAACAATAGTTCCACTCCAGTGAAACTGAGTTTATATTAAATAGACACAGTGACACCAGTCTATCAACACAAAGTATGTTTACTTTAATGCAGCAGGTTAAAATATTGCTTCATAATTTTTAGTAAACCTCGTTTTGACAGTATTGGTTACAGTTAGGGATGTCCATATCCGTATCGGACAATATTCATTATTACATTTATTGTATTATATTGCATAGTCCGAACAACCCATGGTTTGACCCATATTTTGTAAAAAAAATAATAATAATAATAATTAAAAGTGTTCTTATTAATTTGTAAAACTTAGACTTACACATTTCTATTTTAGAACATTTAATTTAGTATACACACAACTTTTGATAGATTAAAAAATAAACACAAACTGAACATTTTATTTAACCAACATTATTTGACTTAACCAGTTAAGCCCTATTCAAAAAATGTGACGTGTTGCTTGCAGATCGGCAACTTTTTGGAAAAGAAATTGCCAACAATGATGTGCCCAAAAATGAGGTACAATGAGGAATTGCTGACGTAGTCAAAAATTTAACGGTAGATTATCTGGATATCTAGTCATGACTCATGATCTCCTCATCCCCAGGCATTCACCTACGAGTGGCCTCTATTCTCCTCTCTCACCTCCTGTCCATCACTCCCATCCCGTGTCTCTCCTCTCCTTTCTCGCCCTCCACCCCACCCCACCCTCTTCTCCTCCACCTTCGCCCTCTCCTTTCCCCTCCTCTTCATTAAACGCTCGCTCTACTTCCCCCTCTCCTCCCGCCTCTATTCTCTCCTCCTCTCTCCCCCTGTCATCCTCCCCTGTCTCCTTTTTCCTCCTCTCTTTTCTCCCCCTGTCCTCCTCCCCGTCTCCTTTCTCCTCCTCTCCTCTCCTCTCTCCTCCTCTTCTTCTTCCCCCTCTCCTCCCCCTTCTCCTTTCTCCTCCTCTCCTTCTCCCTCTCCTCTCTCCTCCTCTTCTTCTTCCCCCTCTCCTCCCCCTTCTCCTTTCTCCTCCTCTCCTTCCGCCTCTACTCTCTCCTCCTCTCCCTTCTCCCACTGACCTCCTCCTCCGTCTCCTTTCCCCTCTCCTCTCTCCCCCTCTCCGTTAATCGCTCGCTCTTCTTCCCCCTCTCCTCCCCTTTCTCCTTGGTCCCCCTCTCCTCTCTCCTCCTCCTCTCCTTTCTCCCCCTGTCCTCCTCCCCCGTCTCCTCTCTCCTCCTTGGGGACGTTGCAGCATTTGCAGTGGTTCCTGAAGCCCCCCAGAGAAGGGGACCTGAAGGAGCAGAAGGGGCAGCTGTAGCATCCCGCCCGGTGCGCCGCGCCCATGTGCTGCTGGAATAGCGACGGCAGGAAGAAGGAGAGACTGCACTCCTTACAGGAGTACGCACGCTCCATCTGGTGACTCTGAGAGTTGTGTGACAGGATGCTACCTGGAGAGAAGGGGGGGGGGGACAATCATTTATTCATCCTATATTAACCCATTAATTCCGGGAACGCATCTACAAATGTCTTCTAAAGCCTAAATCCTGAAAAAAACTTTCTGTGGTTAACTTTTTCATGTCAAGGACTCAAAACATTTAGTTCCAGGGACCCCTCAGAAGCAAAGATTTGAGTTACAAATGTTCCCTTTTAAAAGACATATATTCAAAGATTTGCACGAATTGCCATGATTTTTCAAAAAAAATTGCAGATCTACAAGCTAGTGTCGCGCTATGAGCTTGAATATCTGCCATTTTTCAATATAGCCAAATAAATCTAAAATGACACAGATGCTTTTCCTGGTCTTAATGGGTTAAAATTGCCTAGAGGGTGGTCGGGCGGGCGGACGGACGGATGGACGGTGAACACCACAAACGTAACACGCAGACTTGCAAGGAGCACCGTTTGGTCCGATCCGCACCAAACTTGACACAAGCACTGTTCAGGGGTCTGCCATGACAACAGTCACACCAGGGGCAAGCTCCAATCCTCACCAAACATGGCTCAAATGCTGTTCAGGGATCTGCCATGACAATAGTCACACCCCAAAAAGTTATTTGCACACATATGTGGCACTACAGCAGTGTTACAGCAGTGTCTAAAATTTCAAAAGGCCAGAACACGGTGACCATGCTCTGATCAGTGCAATATAGGTCTGGATTTGAAGGCTGCGTAGCTGCCTTTAATGTAGTATCGAAAATGATCCTACATCAGCGATTCCCAACCTATGAGCCATGAGGATGTTGTAAGTGGGCCCCATGCGCAGCATGTTTCGTCACTAGAAAAGCCTTTTGTGCATCTTATCTGTGCCACATTGATACCAATGTGCGTAACGCTGGCACAACCGGGTTCTTGAAGGTGATGGCAACTGACACTCTTGATTGGTTTAATTAATGTAATGCCCAAAACACAACCAAGACACATTCGGGGCGTGTTGCACCGGGCGCTAACACATTGTGGCCATATAATGTGCCCTGTAGATAGCAAAATTAGCATGGACCCAAAGCATAAGTTAAGACCATGCGCCATGGCCCTAAGTTTCACCGTTAAAATAGGGATGTTGGTCTACCAGGCACTGGCTTGGCAACCGTAGCAGTGGTAACAATAGAAGCAATAGTTGGAAGAGTACTAGTAATCAGGGAACAAACTTAACTTTTTGGCTTAACAACAACAACAAATTCTGGAAGTTGGTTCCTAATTTGAGAGTGGCCGAATAGTCTCCATAGTTTAACATCCCAGGAAGACATCTACACACCATTGGCTGTTGACAGGTGTTAATTTCATTCCCTGCTAGTAATAACAGCAGCAATACCTTTTACTTTAGTCTTCCATCCACAGGTGGCACAGACGTAGCGGTTACCAACAAATTTGAACAGCTTCGCTGTCGCCTCCATCTCCTCTCGTAGGAAGTTGCTGTTGCTTTGCGACGTGGAGAGGATCGCCTCCTCCTCATTGGACTGGCGCCGTTTGGAGGGCACGTGGACCGAGGCGTACGATCTGGCGATCCCGTGTTTTTTCACGGCGTGGTTGACCGCTGCAGTCCTCAGCCTGTTTGTAAAGTTACAGCTCTGACAGCGGTAATACTTCCCATCTAAATACGGAATGCCCTCTTCCGACATGCCAGCTGAAACTCCAGCACCAGTGTTTTTGTCAGCTTCTTTTTGGACGCCGTCCTCTTCCTCGTCTCTCTCCTCTTCCTCGTCGTCTCCCTCGCTGCTCCTCTTGCGCTTGAGAGAGTCCTCTTTTACGACCTTCTCTGCCTCGCCTTCTTCCTCCACCTAGGATTACAAGTACAATTTCAATTCAGGCATTTGATTTACCAGACGTTCTTATCCAGATTGACTTA
This sequence comes from Gymnoscopelus braueri, assembly GCF_963280865.1. Classification (NCBI taxonomy): domain Eukaryota; kingdom Metazoa; phylum Chordata; class Actinopteri; order Myctophiformes; family Myctophidae; genus Gymnoscopelus; species Gymnoscopelus braueri. The sequence continues at coordinate 10,446,612 of NC_137605.1, read as the reverse complement.
CAATAAACAACGTAAATAATAACATAAACAGAATGCAGAGACGAATACAGTGCCTAAATAAACTAGGATACCAGATGAACAATGAACCTAGCATCTGTCTAAACCATTGGTTCTCAAAGGGGACCCCCAGGGGTCCTTGGCGGGGTACCAGGGGTTCCCCAGCTAAATAAGTTAATATAGTGTCACAATCATTTGAACCCCTTTATCCATATTTTATACTTTAGCTATTCCAAAATAGCAGATCTACAAGCTCATATGAGCTTGTAGACCTGCTATTTTTGAAAAATCTTGAAAATGTGTGCAAATCTTTAAATCTTATTTTTTTAAAGGCGAACATTTTTAACACAAATCTTTGCTTCTGGGGGTCCCTGGCACAACATATTTGCAGGTGGCGGTCCGCAGCCACATACATCCTTGGCATGAAAAAGTTTGAGAACCACTGGTTTAAACAACATTCTAAATAGCATTCTGTGCATTAAACGATATGATATACGACTAAGACAATACACCATGACATCTAAAACATTCTGTACACACCTCCCAGTCTACTAGTTTATCCCCGTCCTCCCCTCCCGTGTCCTTCTGTCTGTCCATACAGTGCTTGCTGACGATGTGGTCGTACAGGCTGGGGAAGGATTTTGTGGTGAAGAAACATTCGAAGCAGTGGAACAGCTTGGCCGTGCTCTGGTAGATCATGATGTTGCCCAGGCGGCCGACCGCCATCTTGTCGAGGCGGCTGGGGTGGGCGTCGGCGGTGTGGGTGAACAGGTGGGCGTGGCTCTTGCAGAAGTCGCCGCAGAGCGGACACTGGAACAGGGAGCTCCGGTTCCTGACAAAGACTCGCCCTTGCCATGACGTGGTCGTCAAAGCGTCAGAAGACATCAAGACTTCTGTCTTCCTGCTCTGGGAAGGAACCTGGAGGGAAGCCAAGACATATAGTTAATGTTCCATACAGCGGTGATTCTGAAACTTTTTAAGTCCCCGGCCCGGAACCAGCTTTGAGAACAACTGCCATACAGCACTAGAGAGTTAAACAAACTTCAGTAACAGGGGTCTCCCCATCCCTCCACCTCTTTAATAAACAGAAGATACATTTTCAGGCAGGTTGCATATTTTCAGCCAATCAGGAGAGAATACCCATTTATCAGCTTAAAATGTATGCTGTCATCACTTCCAATTCCACTCATTTAATCTGTATCCTGTGTGAGTTCTATCTCCAGATTGGATACAATTGGTATACTGACCTGAAAATGCATTTTCTGTTTACTAAAGAGCTGGAGAGACAGGAAGACTCCTGTTACTGAACAAACACTTTAGCTATGAGGACTATCAGAATAGAGCTATTTAACAACAACAAAAATATATCACTTACCCTAACTTTAAAGTGTACATGCATAATGTCACAATGGTAGTGTTAAAGGTGCTGTAAGTGATAGGTGTTTGTAAAAACAACAACAAACGTGTTAAATAGCTCTATATATTCTGATAGCAGCCGATCATTACTATATTCTGACTAGTTCATACCCGGGGATGGATAATGGTTAGTGGACATGCAATTTCAAATGAAAAGTATGTTGAAAATTATAGTAGGAGTGCTTTAATACAATATTGAGTATACATGATGTGGAAAAGCAAGAATGGAGAGCAGCACTACCAATAGTGGGACAGTTAGTTGGCAGTTGTGTGACTGCTCTGAGCAGTGTATGTGTGGAACTGTCAGTGAACATTGAAGTTGCAGGTGTTTTTTTTGTCTTGCTTGAGCCACCCTATGAGAGCAGAGCGCTGCTCGTGGAGCAGCATCAGCACGCTGACACGTTGCACGGTGGTCAGCTTCGCGAGCTTGTCGATGTGCGTCTCTGTCAGCACGCTGTCGTAGTAGACGCTGGTTAGGGTCTTTCAGCGGCGCGACGTTTCCTCGAGCGCTCTTTTTCTAGCGAGTTGAACGTGGCTCTTTTCTTCGGCATTCTGCGTGTATTCGGGGCAGGTGAGGGACCATCAGCGCCGTATGTAGATGGGATGGGGTCACCTTCAAATACAGAATGTACTGGAAATATTGTTGAGTAGAATGTATTAAAGGCACTTTAATTGTCACAGTGAAACGTTTTAAGGGGTGTTAGCATGGCGCTGTAGGCAGTGGTGTTGTGTTAATGGGGGAGAAGGGAAGAAAAAAAAGTGATGTGAAGGTCCCCCAGATTGATTTACGTTCCACCACAGACCCATTAACTTGCAACCGATGTTGATAACGGACAGTATCAGCATGAATGACAGTATTGTAAATGTATAATGCATTTAAGTAACAAATATGTGCATTTTAGGCTCCAAATGTAGTTGATGCTTTATTATATCCCACATTTGAAGTTGCTGTAGAAATAATGTGTGGGGTGGCCTGGTTGTAAAAAAAGGTTGACACACATGTACCATAGATAATGGGGAGGGGATTAAGTGCTGAAGCAGGACAAACGTACACACAAAGTTCAAAGACACCTCAGTTTGCAAACTATGTTGAATGTTTAGTGTGTATGTATTCCCTGAGTTAGTTAAAGGTTTGTTTTGTAATCACTGGCACTGCCCTGCCTCCCTATGTCTTGGTCCTTTCTGAAATTCAACTATTTGTTCACGTGTTTTGTTACTCCCTGTGCCCTAGACTCATAACAGGGTCGTAACAGTATTTATAATGCAACATCACTCCATGGGGTGTGTGTGGACGTCACACAACAAATCATAAACACACAGCAAAACACAATAAGCAAAGAATAGTCAGTGTATGTGTGCCTACATGGCACGTATGATGAAACAATGAATAAGCAGCAGCGCACATAACACACAACGGGGGGAGAGCAAACAAAGAGTTTAGCACTTCTGTACTGACTGGAGGTTAATACTGCCTGGCGGAACAGAGAGGGGCGCACTGTGTCACACACACACACACACACACACACACACACACACACACACACACACACACACACACACACACACACACACACACACACACACACACACACACACACACACACACACACACACACACACACACACACACACACACACACACACACACACACACACACACAAAATCCTCTGCTGTGGACGTGAGGTTAGCACTGCCAGATGGATGTTTGCAATTAAATAAAGAAGATAGAAACAGAGCGGCGGGCGCACAGAGATGTACACACACGCAGGGCGTGCAAACACACACAGAAACATGATATAAACACGAATAAAGAAAGTGAAAGAGTAACAATACATCATGGCTGGCGCACAGAGATACATGCATTGCACACACTGACACACAAACATGTGCGTTGCGTAAAAGTGTTGTGTTTTTCTTTTTCCAAGTGAAAAAGTAACAGCACACACAGACTATTGAAGCAGTTCAATTATTACCTGTATCTGAGCTTGTCATTGCGTGTCCATAAGGTGAGTGATGCCTGTTTGAGGTAGAGGGTCGCCTCAATGCAGTGTAAAACGTTAACATCCTCATGATTGAAACTGATGTCCTCCTGTGCGTGCCTTGTGGTTTAGGTTTACTGAACAGAGCGATTCAGGTTCCCGTGGTCGCGTATGCGCACGTGGCACTCCGCTAGAGTGTTCGGTGCGCCATCTCTCAGTGAACAGAAAATGCATTTTCAGGTCCGGATACCAATGTCATTCAATCAGGAGAGAGAGATACAGGATTGACAAGTGAAATTGGAAGTGATGACACAAAAAAGTGAGCTGACAAAGTTGGAACTGGGACACCAAACAATTGAAACAGGAAAATATATAGGCTACTCTCTCTTGAAGCAGATACATATAGGCTACTCTCTCTTGAAGCAGATACATATATAGGCTACTCTCTCTTGAAGCAGATACATATATAGGCTACTCTCTCTTGCAGCAGATAAATATATAGGCTACTCTCTCTTGCAGCAGATAAATATAGGCTACTCTCTCTTGAAGCAGATAAATATATAGGCTACTCTCTCTTGAAGCAGATAAATATATAGGCTACTCTCTCTTGAAGCAGATAAATATATAGGCTACTCTCTCTTGAAGCAGATACATAGGCTACTCTCTCTTGAAGCAGAAATAATGTATGTTTTGTAATGATAATCAAAATCAACAAAGTAACCAGTAACTAAAGTTTTCAAATAACTGTAGTGGAGTAAAAGTATAATATTTGCTTCTGAGATATAGTGGAGTAGAAGTAAAGGTAAAGACAATTGGAAATAGGCCTACTCCAGTAAAGTAAAAATACCTCAAATTGTACTTGAGTAAATGTACTAAGTTACTTTCCACCACTGCCCACCTGAAAATGTATTTCTGTTTACAAGAGCTGGAGAGATTACTGTACAGACACTAACAATGATTAGGCTACTATCAGAATATAGAGCTTTAACTTTTAAGAAGAAAAAAAACAGGGGAAAAAACACATTTTGTTTTTACCAAAAAATATCACTTTATAACAGCACTTTAAGTTATGGTTGACAGGACAACATATTACATGTGTGCTTCATTTATGCTAAAAGTATTTCTTCGTTACACTCACTCACCTGTATGTCACTGACAATACAATATAAACACGTCCTTTCTGTGTGCCTCTAGACCGTGTTAATAATAACAGTTATAACAGTCATTATTATCTGTTAAAAACAAAGTCTTGCAACGACAGACAGCCTGAACAACCGTAGCCAACCATTTACTTCCGGCGCGACGATTAGCCAATCAGCGCGCTTCAAGAGTCCCTCTTCTTCTTCTTTTTTTGTAGTTTTATGGTGATTTGGCAGCCATCATTAAGTGTTGCATTAGCGCCATCTACAGTCTACTGGAGTGATGGAAAAAGTAAAAGTATCAATACAACAATGTAAAAATGCTCTGTTGCAAATAAAAGGCCTGTGTTCAAAATGTTACTTGAGTAAAAGTACCTAAGTATTGGCATCAAAATATACGTAGAGTACCAAAAGGAAAGGTCCCAACGTGTTGCGATGCATACAACAAAAGTAAAAGTACAATATTTGCCTCTAAGATGTAGTGGAGTAGAAGTAAAAGTACTGAAAATTGAAAAATCCAGTTAAAGTTAAAAAAAAAATTAACAAATTGTACTTAAGAACAGTACTTGAGTAAATACTTAGTTACTTTACACCACTGGTTTTATGGTGGTTTGGCCATCATAGCCTTGGGTTTGGCAGACATCATTAAGTGTTGCACTGGCGCCATCTACCGGAGTGATATCTTCACTGTGCAAACTACAGCAGTAGGCTATCAGGGTCCCCACATGATTTGGGGGGGGTCCCCCAGATGACACTGAAGTGACAAGGTAAGGACTTTTTTTAATACCTAAAAAAAAAAGAAGAAGAAAAGAGACAAAAATTGTGAAGATAGCCGATCTACAAGCTCACAACGCCTCGCGTTGCGAGTCGTTGTGAGCTTGTAGATCTGCGATTTTCACAATATTTATCTGTGAAACTAAATGTAATGCCTCAACTCCGACAATTCCAAGTGTCAGGGTGGGGGGGTGGGGGGGGTTCACCAGCTCAAATATGATTATTTTGGGGGGTTCTGGGCTGAAAAGGTTGAGAACAACTGGTACACAGTACAGTGCCCACCCAAGTCCATTCTATAACCTACTTCTCAAAGTACCTTTGCAGCCTGACATGTTATTCATTTGAGCTGTTCGAAGTCCAAACATGCAAGTTTACATGACCCATTTTTATTACTACAGTGTACAGTTCACTTTATTAAATTGTATTGTATGTTTTATGGCCAATGTACTTATATTAACTAATATTAGTATTACTAAATGCATTTGAAATTAAGTAAACATTTACACTGTAGTTGCTAATATCCCTTTATTATTACATTTGTGACACATGATAGAGTATAGTATATTCAATTCAATCTTTATTACAGACTCAAGGTCCATATCACAGACAGACAGCATGACACATACACGACGATAAATACATTTAAAAAGAAAAACAACAAAATAAAAACATAAAATCAGTACAACTACAGCTGCTCACAGTCAGCTGTAGAGGGTAACGAGTGTCTCTAGCAGCAGTGTGTAGCTCAGTCACATGTTCATTCCATCCAGGTTTTATACTATGCTTCTTTTTCTTACAATTATAAAAAACCCTCACTTGAGGCATTTAAAACGTCAATAATGACATCATATGTAAAACATAAATCTCTACCATGATGCTCGTTTTTACAGTTGGTGTCACTGCACAGTATTGCTTCTCTTGGAATTACAACCGAGTCTAATGATTTGTCAGTAAGTGAGGTGTAGTGATCAATATCCTTCTCACTTAACTTTCACCAGTCCAGCCTCCCTGTGTATGTTTTATTGTCATCCACAGACAGCACCGGGATATTTTCAACATTTAGGGTCAATACAATTGGAATAATGATCTGTGGTGGCCAAACCATAGCAGATGTTTATGTTGTCCAGAGAAGCGTGTGCATATCAGCTGTGCATATACAGTGATCTAGCCATGACACTGTATGCCATGCTTCACTGATATATGTATAGCTTTTCTCAGGTAGTAGAGATTGACTTGACAATATAAGATTATTATAATCATAATAATATAATTAGTATAGATACTACTGGTGTAGAGTGCAGGTACACAATGTGGCCCCTTGGAGTGAGTGGTCATTTAGTGGCCCCCCACATCATCAAAGTTGCCCACCCTGATCCAACTGTAGAATTCTGTATTAAAACAAATCGAAGATACAATCTTACAAAAATACATGATTAAATTAACCACTTAAGCCCTATTTAAAAGAATAGCAAGAATAGCCAGTCTACCAGCTCACAATGCAGACCCTATATTTTCCATACTCTTTTCACTATATTTTCTCTGCATTTGAAATACAGATTAATTGGTTAATGCATAATGTACTTCTTCCCTTCCTAGAAATGTAATGGAGTCAAAAGTACAATATTTGTCTTTGAAATGTAGTGGAGTTATAAGTATCCAAAAATACTCAATACTCAAGTACAGACACTCAAAACGTGTACTGTCCACCTCCACATAGTATGGAAGATATTACACAACAGCTTGAGCAAAATGAGCAAAATGAGACACTGACCATTTGAGGGAAAGAAAGTTCACTCCACAAGCTATGAAAGATATGGCCAGCATCATTTTATTATCGTCAATGTAACCTCTGAAAAGACCAAACCAGACATTGAATTCATCCTCATAATAACAAGTTTGAACTGTTCCAGTGTTTCCCTAACAATGGGTCGGGACTCAGGGCCCATTTTTATGGGTCGCAAGATAATATCCCTTTCTTTGTATGTTTTCTACAAAAACATAATAGGACATTATTTCAAAAGGTTAAAAAAACTAAGTTAATAAAAAAAACTAAGATATAGTGAAAATAGCTATAGCTTACAAGCTTACTTGGCATTACCCAGAATTGTGAGCTTGTAGATCTGCTATTTTCTTATTACAGTAAATAAGACACCAAATATCTTTTTAGGGTCTAGAGCGGAAAGTTTGGGAAACACTGTATTCAAAAAGTTCCATCTAGTCAACAGCAGGTACAGCGCATGTCCATAACCAATAGAACTCCACCATTGTCCATCACTGTTGAAACATGTCTTACAGTCATAGTTTTGCTTTGGTCCATCCATATGAAATGTCTCCAACATGATGGAGTTGTGAAACAGATGTGCTCCTCCTTCAGTCATCACAGTAATGTTGACGTTGTGCCACTAGGGGGCAGACTGGCACTTTATTTACACTTATAACATCCTTATCCCCCAGCATCACTGTTGGGGGATGACATGTTCACCTTTAAGGATGCAACTGTTAATCAAACTAATTGATTGAAAAAAGGTAGGGCAAGTGATTTTTTTTTGGCAAAAAAAAAGAAAGTACTCCTTGCTATGGTGTGTTGTTCACAACCCTGTCTCTCCACAGCTCTTTAATAAACAGAAAATACATTTTCAGGCGAGTTGCCAATTTCAGCCAATCAGGAGGGAGTACCTCCTGTTTTATCAGCTTGAACGTTATAGCGTTCCAGTTCCAATTCTGTCTTCTCATTTGTTTGTGTAATCACTTCTAATTTCACATGTTCATACTGTATCCTGTATGAGTTCTCACTCAAAATGTAAAGAGCTGGAGAGACAGGGAGACTGAACAAACACTCTATAGCAATATTTATTTACTATCAGAATATATATATAGCTATTATATATATACATAGCTATTTATCACTTATTTTAACAAACACTATCACTTGTCTTTGATACGTTCATGAAATAATCAATTGATTTATGGCATTATAGGCACAAAGTGTAGTTTAATAAGTAAATAGTCGACAGTTGCAGCCCTATTTAGCTTCTGGTTATTCCCCTTTCTCCTCTCCTTCCTCCTGTCCTTTCTTTTCTCCTTTCTCCTGCTCTCCATCACTTGCTCCCTCTCCTTCCCCTTTCTCCTGTCCTTTCTTTTCTCCTTTCTCCTGCTCTCCTTCCCCTTTCTTCTCTCCTTCCTCCTGTCCTTTCTTTTCTCCTTTCTCCTGCTCTCCCTCACTTGCTTCCTCTCCTTCCCCCTCTCCTTTCTCCTCCTCTCCATCGCTGGCTTCTGCTCCTTCCTCCTCTCCTTTCTCCTCCCCTCCTCCTCCTCCTCCTCCTCCTCCCTCCTCTCCTCCGTCGCGGGCGGCGCAGCGTCTGCAGTGTCTCTTGAAGCCTCCCACGTTTCGAGACCTGAAGACAGGGATGGAACCATATGAAAATCTAAGTTTTTATCATTTTAAACCTTTCCTTTGTCTTTTTTTTGTATTTCGTTTTGGCATCAAGTTTTCGATTTCGATTTCCAAGTGCCGCGCTATGAGCGTGTAGATCTGCTATTCTTTTTTAAATCGTGAAAATGTTTGCAAATCTTTGAATATATATATTTTTTAAAGCGAACATATAACTCAAATCTTTGCTTCTGGGTGGGTTCCTGGAACAACATATTTTGAGATGGGGGTCCGTGGCCAAATACATATCCTTTTGTAGAATCCCCAGAAGCAAAGATTTGAGTTACAAATGTTATAAATATATATTCAAAGATTTGCAAAAAAAAATCATGATTTAAAAAAAAATCTAGATCTACAAGATCTACAAGATCTACAAGCTCATAGCATGGCACTCTGTGCCGCACTATGAGCTTGTAGATCTGCTATTTTTGAATAGCCCAAAGTATAGACCAATTATTTGTTTACCAACATTGAGACTGGACGCACAGGTGATTGTTTCACGCAATCAATTCCCAACCTGTTGTTTCGGGGTGCGCTAGTTTCAGCACACCCCAACCCCCTCTTGTGTGTTGGCTAGTGAGGCGCGTCCTAGCGAGACATGTCAGAATGGGATTGTGATAAAGAGCCAACTCAAGTCCAGTATGATGAATGTATTCACGATACATTAAAATCTCTGTGATATGATTATTGTGAGCGTTTTTTTAATTGCGCTAAAGGAAAATAACGTTTTTGGTCCGATCCCTACCTGAAGGAGCAGAAGGGACAGCCATAGCACCCCGCTCGGTGCTGGGTGCTCATGTGCTGCTGGAGGTGTGAAGGCAGGAAGAAGGAATGCTGACACTCCTTACAGGAGTACGGACGCTCCACATCATGACTGCGCACCACGTGGCTGAAGATGAACCCTGCAGAGAGGGAGAGAGAGATGTAAATAATAGTGGGGAGTAAGGCTGGGCAATTAACCGAAAATGTATCGAAAACAACATTTACAGTAGAACTACTGTCGTTTAATCGAATAATGTGTTGCATTTCTAAATTAACAAATAACAAATCAACATGACAAAAACTCTGCCCTGTTAACCCATTTAGGGCGAGAACCCCTATTTGTAACTACACCTTTCAAGATGGAAACCCCATTTGGGGTTCTTGTTGCTTGTATGTACAGTATATAGCAACATATATCTTTTGTAATTTTTCAGAAAACTTGGGTCAGGATTTAGAAGGCGTTTTTAGAATCGGCCTCAGGTCTAAATGGGTTAAAGTTTTGTTTACGAAGCCTAAAAGTAGTTTTTATTCATATGTTTCGATGTTCAACGCCAAAAACACAATTATATCGTTAATCGCAATTATTTGGTTTAGCTTTATTTTGGTTGGGGTTAGGTTAGTAGTACTTCTCATTACAGTGTTGTGGAATAACAGCGAAACCGTGATTATTTCTCCATAATTGTCCCATCCCTGAGTACTAGTAGCACTAGTTAGTAACAGTATAGTAGTACCTTTGGACTTAGTCTTCCATCCACAGATGAGACAGATGTAGCGGCTCTTGGCGAACTTCACCACCTTGGCTCTGGCCTTCATCTCCTCCGTCAGGAGGTCACTGCTGCTGTCCAGCGACAGCTTGGACGAGGCCATCAGCGCCATGTTGGAGGCGGCGGCCAGCATGGCGCTGCTCGCCTCCTCCTCGTTGGGGCAGGAGGACTGCTGGCTCTGTTTGGTGGGCGCCGTGGCGTAGGCGTACGCCCGGGGGATCTTGTGCTTCTTCACCACGTGGGTGATCCCCATCCCCTTCAGCTGGGTTTTAAAGTCACACACCTGACAGCAGAAGTACGTCCCCTCTAGCCGCAGGACGCCCTTTGACTCGTCGGCTGAAACGGCCGAAACTTCAGCGCCGACGCTTGTGTCGTTTTCTTTTTGGACGGCGCCGCCGTCTTCCCCCTCTTCCTCCTCTCCCTCCTCTTTGTCGTCGTCTCCCTCGCTGCTCCTCTTGCGCTTGAGGGAGTCCTCTTCTCCGACCTTCTGTGCCTCGCCTTCTTCCTCCACCTAGAATTTACAAAGTGCGATTTCAACTCAGGCATTTAGCAGACGTCCTTGTCCAGAGTGACTTACAATAAACAAGGTAAATGACTACAAACAGATTGCAGAGAGAACAGTATAGTTTCTCAAGACACTAGGATACTAAGGTAAACAACAAACCTAGCCTCTGTCTAAACAACATGCTATCTACATTAACCACTGGAACCCCATCATGCCTATTCCGGGGTGAACGTTAGGCAAAAATAGCACATCTACATAAAAGCTCACAACGCAATGTGACCTTGTAGATCGGCTATTTTTTGGTGTCAAAAATTAATTAGCATCGGCAGCTACTAGTGTGCGGCTATACTCTTCTATTATTTTGTGTTTATTCCGTCGGCTGGCACCTCACAAGGACCGGCGTGCGGTGCACCTTTTGATAACCGTGTAAAACTATAAGACAGACAACCATGAAACGCATACCATCCAGTGGTGGAAAAAGTACTCAAATGTATTACTTAGGTAAAAAATACAATACTGCAACGTAGAAGTACTCTGTACAAGTAAAAGTCTGGAATTCAAAATTTACTTGAGTAAAAGTACAAAAGTAAGATCTACAAGCTCACAACGCGTTGCAGCGCGATGCGTCGTTATTTTCAAATGTACAAAATAGGGCTAAAGTGTTTAATGTATGTTGTACAATGTAATAATGTATATCTGCAAAGTAGTGATGAGCGGGCCGACCCGTAACCCGCGGGTCCCGCGGGTCAACCCGCGGCGTGGGTGGTTGAGTCAGGATTTCAGAGGCAATTATGCGGGCTGCGGGTGAGTGGGTGAGCCGCTCTCAAAAAAAAAAAAAAAAAAAAAACTATTTTGAACAACATGCTTGTTTATTTAGCCCATGACAATGTTGTGCTACTGTAGACATTTAAAGCAACTTTGGGTACTTAAAAGAGCGCTATATAAATCTGAGCTATCGATGATGATTATCTTTTTTTTCCCACCGCGGGTCGGGGGCGGGTTGAGCCATAGATTTATATATGGTTTCGCGGGGCGGGTTGAGGTGGGTTGGGTTCCGTGGCGGGCGGGGCGGGGCGGGGCGGGTCATGAAAAAACCCGACCCGCACATCACTACTGCAAAGTAACTAAGTAACTAAAGTTTTTAAATAATTGTAGTGGACTAAAAGTACAATATTTGCCTCCGAGATGTAGTGGAGTGGAAGTAGTTACTTTACACCACTGATACCATCCAAACATTCCATTTACACACACCTCCTCTGCCTTGGAGTCCACCGGTTTATCCCCGTCCTCCCCTCCTCCTCCTCCCGCCGCGTCCTTCCGTCTGTCCATGCAGTGCGTGCTGACGATGTGGTCGTACAGGTTGGGGAAGTACTTGGTGGTGAAGTAGCAGCGGTAGCAGTGGAACAGCTTGGCCGTGCTCTGGTAGATCATGATGGCGCCGAGGCGGCCGACCGGCACGCTGTCCAGGTGGCTCGGGTGCACGTCGGCCGCGTGGGTGAGCAGGTGGGCGTGGCTCTTGGAGAAGTGGCCGCAGAGCGGACACTGGAGGTGGACGGCGGCACCGCTGGCCCACGCCCCGCCCGCGGCTTGCCGCGGCGTGGCCGCCGCCGCCGCGCCGGAAGACGCGGTTTGCGCGTTCGTGCCGTCGGAGGGATCCTGGTGGAAACAACACGGTGGAAATTGTTCATGTGCACACACACAGCGGTTAAAGCTGCACTATATGCAACTTTTTTTTGTGTGATTACAATGTTATTTTGTCTCATCTGTACGGCAGAGTATGTTAATACAATATAACTTATACAATTGGGGTGGTTGTATTTGGTCTGCCTACTCTATTGAGACATTTAGATTATGTGTCTGGTTTTGACAAGTTGACTGGTACTTGCCTGAAGGTCTAAATTCAAAATTTCTCCCCTGAGTGGTAAAAATCTCAATCCAGGTTAAAACAGAAATGTTACAGAGGGTAGCTTTAAGTTAACCACGTTAAACCCTTTATAGCAATGTGTTGACCAGTGTACCCCACGGGTCTTTCCCTCTGCACCTAATATCTTCGGCGAAAATAGCCAGCCTACAATAGCTTTTAAAAGACCAGATAGATGGGTAGGCTATAGGTGGGTAGATCATAGGAACCACCGTACCTCGCCCCATTCCCACGATGTGATCTCCATGTCTTCAGGAGGCATGTCTTCTGTCGTCATTCTCCGAGGAGGAACCTGGAGGAAAACAGAAAGAAGAAATATAGTTCATGTTCCATACAGCAGCTAGGAGTTACACCAGTGGTTCCCAACCTCTCTCTCCCTCTCTCACTTAAAGGACGACTTCACCCATTTTCAAATGATTGCTCATTATAATATGGTACCATTTTCGTCTACTCTGTGTCTGTGTCTGAGAGGAGGGCTGTGGACAGTTCAGAAACCTGTCTAACAGTGATATCATCGATGGGGAATCCAAGCTAATAGAAACTGCAGGCTTTCCATGCAGCCATTGTTCTTGCGTTATCTAAAATCGAAATAACATTTCAAAGATGTTTTAATCTTGTTTGGAGAAAAAAAAAACTGCCTAAAGATGCTGTCACTGGTAGGTTTCACATCCCTCCTCTGAGACATAGAATGAGTAGAAAAAAATTGTGCCATTTTATCTTGAGCATTAGTGAGGACCAATTATATGAAGATAGGTTGAAAATGGGTGAAGTTGTTCTTTAACACAGCAACCGAATGGCTGCCGTGTTAAGTGAGAGAGAGAGAGAGAAAGACAGAGAAACACTTAAAACGAAAGACTCTCATATCTGAACAACTATGTGCAAACACAGCAAGCACGATTTGTGAGCTGTTGTGACAAGAGAAGGTTATCCAATGGAATACAACCACCATAAGGTCTACTACGTACTCATCAAGTGTATTCCTGCACTATCTGCACTGAGTTTACCTTTGACATAGAACTACTGTACATACGAACAGAGCAACTACCTTTAAAAAAACTGCTTGTGTGCGTTTCTGTTATTTCAAATACGAAAAGAATAATTGCCGCTATTTGTCTTAAATGTTTTCAACCAAGTTAACTATTTCTAATAGCAAATTACTTTTTTTATGGTTTGATAAGCTAGTTCTTCCTAAGCTACAATGTGACACAGCTCTGTTTACACAATTATTTATTCCCTTTTAATTGTACATTTACTTAATTAAGTTTTTATTGTTTTTGCTTTTGCAATGTAGACCTACCGGTATGTTTTCTCACATAAAGCTCCATTGAATTGAATTGAATTGAGAGGGAGGGGGAGAGAGGAAGAAGAAGTTTGAAAACCACGGTTCTTAAAGTTAGGGTCCTCAGGGCTCCTTGAGGGTGTTGTAAATTGACCCTTACAAGGCTGTAACTCTGACAGTATACACATGGAGGACCCAGTGGTTCAGGTTATGGGGGCTACTTAGCCTTGGATCATCTAGATGTAGGCTATTTTATCAAGTCTGACTTTTACTTTTGTATCTAATATGCAAATGCCAAAATGAATCAAATGATAGTCTTGATCCAAGGCTAGGGGGGTCCTTGAAATATAAAATAAAATGAGTACCACAGCAGGAGAAGCATTGGGGTGCGTGTATCGCGACGCGTTGTGAGCTTGTAGATCTGCTATTTTCAAACATTTTTGTACTTTTACTTTTTTACACATGCAGGCCTTTTACAGAGTATTTCTACATTGTGGCATTGCTACTTTGACTTGACCAAGTAATAGATCTGAGTAGCCTACTTCTTCCACCACTGGCTAGGGGTGTCCTTTAGAAAGTAAACATTTGAGAGCCACCTCAGTAGATGCATTGGGGTGCGTGTAGGCCACGCCCACACCTCACCAAGCCACCCAACCAACCTCCCCACATCATCACCCACGTGTTGCTTCTCCCCAGATGTGTTGATCCTCTCAGCGGATGCTGATGCTGCAGATCGCTCCACCGCCGTCTCCCCCTTCCCCCCGCAGTTGATAAAGACGGACGGCACGGCGTCTCTCTTCAGGTGGTTGGAGCGGACCAGCACCTGCTTGCCGGTGTCGCCGTCCAGCCGGTACTTCTCGTTGTAGTCGGCCGCCGTGAAGTGGTCGCTGCACACGCGGCCCCCCACCGGGGGGGTTTCCCCTTTCGGCACCGACATGGCGTCCAGCCAGCGCCGCAGCACGTCGCGGCGGTTGAGCGGCAGCGAGTGGTAGTGGTGGTGGCGGCCGGTGCTCTTGGTCTTGTAGAACTCGTTGCTGCAGCCCGGCACCACGCAGTGGCACGAGCCGGCCATTTGTCTGGGGTTCGACTTCGACGACATGCCGTTGTTGCGGCTGCTGCTGCTCGCCGCCATGGGTCTGCTCTGCCTCTGTCTGCTGCTGTGCAGGGTTGCCACTAGGTTTTGTGGGAGCAATAAGCAATCAGGTCTTGGAAAACAAGCCCCAAAGAAGCAACTTCTTCTTAGGCCACAACATGAGCGCTTTAAACCTATATATATATGTCACAGGGAAAATGGCATTCCAGGGAAATTGACAGGGGAGCGCTTGTTTTATAGGCACGGGGCGGTGCTGCGAGGCGGGGCTTTGATGCGAGGACGACGACCACAACAACAACATACTAACCAGGAAGCTACGCTAGGGGAACGCTGAAAATAAAATGGATAATATGAGAGAAATACTCAAGTAAAGTACGAATACCTCAAAATTGTACTTGAGTAAATCTACTTTGTTACTTTGCACCACTAGTACAAGCCTCAGTGGCGCACTTCGATAATCATTGGACTCCCCACCCACTACCACTGGGAGCCGGGGTTTGACTCCAGCTTGGGACATTACTTTTTCAAACAACCGCGGACTACTTTTTTTTCGCTGATAAAGTATAGTTTTGGACCATGACGGTAGGCGCTCCGACTTAGCAGACCTTGAGGCCGAGGAGTCGCGCCCGAGCGCCTCCAGGCGCGAGTGCCCGCGACGACCGGCCGATGGTCTGCTAGTCGACTTAAGCGCCGTCCGAGTTATGTACCGATAGGCACAGAATCGTAAATGATGTTGTGTGGGGACTGCGTTTGCCCCAAGTGCCACTCACTGCACTAACATAGCCCGCCAGGCCCGCCCCCTGGAGTGTGTGTGTGTGTGTGTGTGTGTGTGTGTGTGTGTGTGTGTGTACACGCGCACGTGTGCGCATGCGTGTGTGCGTGCTGGTTTGTGCATGCGTGCGTGTGTGGTGTGGGGCTCATGTCTGGCTTGCATTGCCCTCTAGCGTTGATTCTACAGAATTGCATGAGGGGCATGAAAACAAGCGTACCCCTTTCAATTTCCCTGGAATGCCATTTTCCCTGTAACATATACATTGGCTATTTGAACATAGCAGATCTACAAACTCACAGCGACGCGTTGTGAGTTTTTAGATCGGCTATATTCATATATATAAGAAATCTTGGATGAACATTTGAAAAAATTAGGAATAGTTTTGAAACATTGTAATGACATAAATGATGTATGGGGGGGTCCCTGGCAATCTGGCATCAAATATTTTCAGATGGGGGTCCGCAGACAAGTACATATTAATTTGGGGGTGCTTGACTTGAAAATGTTTGAGAACCATAGTTTAAATAATATTAGGAAGCAAGCCCAAATAAGCAACTACACTTTAGAAACAAGACCAAAAAACTGCAACCTCCAACTAACAATATTTACAAGCAACTTTACAGAAAAACAAGCCCAAACTCCCCAGCCCAAAATGATGCCATGTCCGCTTATAATAAACGGACATGGCAACACTGGCTGTGTTGTTGAAAAATAGTGGCGGTGTCCTGTTTTGGTTAGGGAGAGGTGCAATACCGCCGCCAGCTGGTCTGGAGTGTGTGCGTGTGTGCGTGTGTGCGTGTGTGCGTGTGTGCGTGTGTGTGTGTGTGTGTGTGTGTGTGTGTGTGTGTGTGTGTGTGTGTGTGTGTGTGTGTGTGTGTGTGTGTGCGTGTGTGTGTGTGCATGCGTGCATGTTTTTGATTGATTGAATTCTTTATAAACAGCACAGAGGCACAGTTCCATACAAAAGGATGCTAGAAGGATAAACCAAAGAGCACTTATGGCTTGTTTCCATTGGCGTCCTGTGTATTCGATTTATCGAAACATTTAAAGACAAACATTAAATTGCGCAATATGTAAAAACATCATAAACGAGAAGTAATTAAAAAGAAAACTAGAAAAAGTGCTCCTAGGAGCACAGGTCTCCGCCAGGTTAGGTAGGTTATTGTGGGCCAGCAATGTTTGAAATTCACCAATCAGGATGGAGTATGAAAAATCGGACGAAACCAGCTTGATCACTTGACTATAGAGATAATGTGTACCGATTGGCATGTTGTTTGGACAAAGTTTGCATGAGTAATATAAAAAATAAATGTTAAAAGGGTGACATTTGTTCCTCAACGTAGTGCAAATGTGCGTGCAAAGTTTCACCACAATCAGACGCTGCGTTCATGATTTGCGGCATTTTGTTCAAAACGGGCCACTCCTGCAAACTTTAGATGTCAATCTTAGCCAATCAGGATGGAATATGAAAAATCGGTCTTGATCACATGACTATAGAGATCATGTGTACCGATTTGCATGAAATTTGGATAAAATCTGAAAGTCGGCCTCCTGGTGGCGCTATAAAAGGCAAATGTGAAAAATGCAGGGCAAAGGTTTTTCCTTGGCCTCTAGAGAGTGTGCATACAAAGTTTTACACCGATCGGTAGAGTTATAGGTAAAAACACAAATCGGCCTGTTATAGCGCCACCATGAGGCTGATTTGAAAAAAATCAAATGGCATTTCTTCCTCGGCGAAACAAGGGTGCGAGCACGACTCCAACTCGTTTCAACAATACTAAACTTTCTTACCGGGTGCACGGTCTGGAAATGTAACTTTATAACAAATCTCAGTTAGAGAATACCAGCACTCACGGAACAGTCCTTTTAAGGCACTTGTAATCTCATTTAAGTAGGCATGGTATGCTGCAGAGAAGACAGCAACGTACGCGTTTCGGCGTCAAGCCTTTCATCAGCGTTGTGTGCTGCCTGCAACGGAAGTGTCCCATTTATAGTGTCCGCAGGTAAGACAACTTCCCCTGTCCATGTACAGATCAACAACTACCAACCAACCAACCAACTTACAACTTACGTACACAAAGCGCAGTCATAATATAAATTCATAAACATCTCATTAGATTATACACATAAGAGTCCTTAAGTCTTTGAATACAATTAAGTAAAGTTAATCTGAGTCTGTTCCAATATAGGGGTCCAAGTAAAGTAGTAAAGCATAAACATATTATTTCACTAAAATGCCGAATAATAATAATGCACAATTGGCTGAGTCCTCTGTCTAGCTAAGTATATACTTGGGTTCTTTACCCCCCTTTGTGAGGACTCAGCCAATTGTGCATTAATATTATTCTGTATTTTAGTTAAATAATGTTTATGCTTTACTACTTTACTTGGACCCCTATATTGGAACAGACTCAGATTAGCTTTACTTAATTGTATTCAAAGACTCAAGGACTCTGACGTGTATAATGTAATGTGATGTTTATGAATTTATATTATGAATGCGCTTTGTGTACAAGTTGGTTGGTAGTTGTTGATCTGTACATGGACAGGGGAAGTTGTCTTACCTACGGACACTATAAATGGGACACTTCCGTTGCCTGCAGCACACAACGCTGATGAAGGCTAGACGCCGTCTTCTCTGCAGCATACCATGCCTACTTAAATATGTGATTAAAAGCGCCTTAAAAGGACTGTTCCGTGAGTGCTAGTATTCTCTTACTGAGATTTGTAATAAAATGTCTTCCTCTGCCTAATGGGAATGTGTTTTTGTGGGGTAGTGTATCTTGTAGACCAGGACCATTGCAAGTTGCTGTACTCTGTCCTCTACCCTGAGCCATCCCACCCTTGCATAATGATTAGTGGTTAAATGAGTTGTAGGTGTAAGGCCAAGCAGTAGCCTGACCAGTTTGTTTTGGAAGTCTGAAGCCTTGTTTTTAAGGCCTTTGTGGTGCTATGGTACCATGAGGTGCATGCATAGTCAAAGTGACATTGGATTAGTGCTCCTGCTGGAGTCCTCAGTGTATTCCTACTTACCAGTGTTGTAGTTGCCATTTTTTTATTGATCATGGTCAAAAGGGCAGGTGCTCAAGCCCCCTCAGCTCCCCCCTCCTCTGCACATGTCTGTCTGTCAGACAGACAGACAGACAGACAGACAGACAGACAGACAGACAGACAGACAGACAGACAGACAGACAGACAGACAGACAGACAGACAGGACTTGCAAAATTATGGCCACAATGTGGCCTGTACTGAAACAGACTGTAGTTGTAGGAAAAGGCCAGAGGAGGGCGCCTGAAAGCTGCAAATAAACCTGTTTGTGTGCACATTCAAGTGAGTGTTTGGAAGACTTCATGTGTTTAATTGAGTCATAAACCCACCACGGCATATATTGCCATTAATTACACGCCATTGCAGAATATCTGCCAAATTAAATTAACAGATAAACCGATATAGGCCCTATCTGAGAACTAATAACGTGCTCCTCCTATAAACCAAATACACATAAACTATACTCAAAGGAGAATGGATTTAACAGGAACACAGGCTGAAAACAAAAGCATGGAACCAAGTCAAAACTGAAGAGAACTTTGAGAGGCCAATGAAAACTGAGACGAGAGAAAGAGAGAGAGAGAGAGAGAGAGAGAGAGAGAGAGAGAGAGAGAGAGAGAGAGAGAGAGAGAGAGAGAGAGAGAGTTGTGGGTTTGAGGTTTCTACAATGTAAACCAGGCGCGCTCAGAGAGGACTAGTGGGGTGGATGAGAGAGGGAGAGAGAGAGAGAGAGAGAGAGAGAGAGAGAGAGAGAGAGAGAGAGGTCTGTGCACTGAGGATAAATGCGCCCTTTCATTTGAAAGAGAGAGCGCGCGCGCACGCACACACACGCACACACACACACACACACACACACACACGCGCACGCACGCACACACACACACACACACACACACACACACACACACACACACACACACACACACACACACACACACACACACACACACACACACACACGCTGTTCTACCTCCCTCAAACTCACAAACTGACAGAAGAACACACACTGAACGAGAGGCAAGCGGAGGAGAAAGTCCTAGTTGTACTTCTTCCCCCATGTCGTGGAAACATCAGTGAAAACATCTTCCATGGACGGAGCTTCACTTTGAAGGACGATCATCAGTCTAATTGATCTGACAGAAGAAGAAGCCCTTTAATTGCCCTCAGACTGACAGACAGGAGCCCGCTGTAAGTGGAAGTCACTGATCACTGGATTTAGTGATGCTTTAATGTTGTTGGACCGGACCGGACAGGTGCTGGGTGGTTTAGGGTCCGTCGAGGGGTCAATTGCGCACGGCACAAGGTTCTAGTTTTATTTTATTATATTATTTTTTGTTGTTTTGTTTCGTTTTGTTTCTCAGTCAACACTAATCGTAGTGTGTCTGCTGGATCAGCATGGACAGGTCCCACCAGCTAGACGGTGATTTCATTCTCTTATAAATAAAGACATCAGCGAGTCAGGCCCCGTGGTGTTGTTTTAATGTGTACAGGATACGCACACGCGAGAAATGTGCACGGAGCGCCGTTTGAACACGCTTTAACGGATCCCCGGAGAAAACAGAGGGCTGAAGGAACGCGTGTGAGTGGACACGCTGTTATGCACTGTATTTACACAGTCCAGGGAGACCGCCTGGCTTTGTGAATAAATCAATAGGCTAACTGACAGAGCCCTGTCAATCTGTCCAACTGTCCATCATCCGTCCCTCTGCACCATCTGAAGCCTATAATGGAGCTCCACAGATACCTGCTCTTCTTCAAGTTCCTCATCCTTCTGAAAGGTAAGAAATAACCTGTGTTATACCACTTTAAATGTAATCCTAAGTGTCACTAAGTTTCAAAAACTTTCAAAAATGTTCTGTAATGTATACTGTTTAATCTTTTGAATATAGCAAAGAAAAAAAACAAGCTTGTAGATCTGCTATTTTGGAAAGATAAAACTAATAAATAAATGAAAAAAATTTAGCTATAGATAGTATAAAATAGATCAGAGCTTAAGTGGTATCCAAAAGTTTCCAGCAAGTTTCTCCTTAATTCCATAATCTCCATTTTACGTCATTATTATCTTTTACAGTTTTGTTTTAAAGAATCAGTAAGTTAAACGTTCTGTGGTCATTCACGGCTCCTCAGACAAACTAAAAATACAGACTGGTTTAGAAAGGTTGAGTTAAGTGCACCCCCAGCAGTCTAGAATAGATCTATGTGGAACTATTCTAGGCTGCTGTTTGTCAAGCCGTGGGTCAGGACGGTCAGGACCCAGAAGTGGGTCAAGAAATGGGTCACGGACAAAGAACAACACTGAAAAAAGAGGAATATTGAGTTCACATCAGGTGTTGACACCTGAATTTACCCATGGAGATCAGTAAAGGTCTGTCTGTCTGTCTGTCTGTCTGTCTGTGACAAAATAACATTGTACAATTTTGAAATACGTAGCAGACATTATTATCCAGAGCGACTCGCAAAATACACAGTAACTCTGAGTGTGTACAAATGTAACCAAATGGACCTGTTGGTTACATTTACATACACACTCTGAGTTAAAAAGGGATTAGTTAACACTTTAGGCTTTTACTGCCAAACACTCATAACAGAACATGAACTGAACAGCAGACACACATAACATGGTAAAGATATAGAGATATATAGGAGCTGTAGTGTAGAGTATAGATGAGTTTAAAACGCAACAGGGAAAAATAAACTTGACTAGTGGCAGATCTGGATCCAGCCTCCTCCTCCTCATGATGACTGATGGCTTCTGCCTCGGCCAACTGACCTCGTGACCTATGACCTCCGCCCTGAACCCCACCTTCGCCCCCCCCTCAGCCAGTGTCCAACGGGCGCTGATACAGTCATTACAACCAGGACATTTTCTCAAACATTTAAGATATAGTATACACTTCATCATACGACAAATATAGCGAAAGTAGCCGATCTACAAGCTTGTAGATTGACTGTTGATGCCGTTGACATACCTTTTGAATGACATTCTTACATTTTGATAATATCAAACTTAAATATCAAACATATCAGACCGAAAGGAAATGCATGCATTTTAATTCAGTCTGATAGAAGCAGGTATAAAACATCATCTCTGTCGGGTGCAGGTCCAAAACTGTTACTTTTCAGGATTAAAATGTAAAAATTGCAAAAGTAGCTGTTTCAAAGCGGATCTGCTACTTTTGATGCTTTTGTGTGACGCTGCAGTATGATCAAGTAGTAGGGCGTTAATGTACGAAAAAAACACAACAAGTTCAAGCATGGAGATAAGAGGTTTCTGCCCGACAGCAACTATATCCCCGCCGGCCATAAAAAGTATTGACCCAGAGGTGGGGATATCAAAAGCAGAGTCATGGATTCCCAACCTACAGCAAATCCAACCTCTATTACACCCGCTTCCGGCCGGGAGGTCGCGGCACGCCACCGTCACCCAAACTATAACACCCATGAATAATAGGTCATATCGGGCCTGTCCAAAAAGCCCCTCAAAACATCTCCAGTTCCCCTGAAACACTAAGTGACTTACCATGCAGGAATTCCTGGCATGATGGTGGCTGCGTGGAGCGGATTCACAGGCCCCCCTAAAACACACACATGTTAGAGCTGCCACACGGCCTCAGCCAATGAGGACGGCCACGCTGGGGCGAGCTGAAAACAGAAGTTCCTGTGGTTCTGGTTGAAAGCCTGATCTTTAAATAAATCTGTGCAACGCGAGGCACCAAACTGCTCGTTCGGGAGCAGTGGTGCTGCGTTTATGCTAGCGGTGACAAAGCAACGGACTATAAGTCGTTTTCAGTTGATATACAAACTGACACGCTGCGCTTGTCGCTATTGACGAGCTATGAGAAAAAGTTGAGCGGGCTTAAACTTTTTTCTCTGCTCCTATGACGCGGTAAAGCGCCAATCAATCATTATGTTTTCGTTTCACCATTTTCACGTCCCTTCTCTCTCCACACAATTCCTGCTTGAAATGGGGGAAAAACAATCCTTGCCGTCAGCCAGTTCCCTGTTATTTTAACCCGAGCCTTTAGATTTTCCTTTAGATTTTTCTCACTTGTCGCTTGACCCACACAGAGACAAGCGCTTCATGAAGTCAACGAGCGCGTTGAGTTGCAAAAACTTCAATAGTGACTTGACGACAGTGTTGCAATGCTGACCACACTTGGTCGGTTTGTCGCTTTTGTCGCTGCCAGTTTGAACGCAGCATTAGAGGTTTCAGTGTCTTGCTCAAGGACACTTGGTGTCATGAGGAGCGCGGGATTGAACAGGGAGCCTTGCCAGATGGCCCACAGTAGCTCTGAGACACAACATTATGACAGGTCATGTAGAATTCATATAAAAGAAAATTGCACCCTGGTAAACACCTCACAAAGTGGGGTCCTTGGGGGGGTGGGGGGCCAACCAAACCCTTAGAGCTCTGTAACTCTGAGATCGTACAAACGGAACCAAATGGACCCTTACGGGTCCATTTGGTTCCATTTGTACACTCTCAGAGTTATGGGGGTCTGTGGGCCTAATACATACCAGACCGAGGGTCCTTAAAATTAAAAGGTTTGGGAACCACTGCGCTACGTAAACAATACACACTATATCCACTCCTTGTAGAAGGACAAGGGGGGTCTACTACTTGCACGTTGTTTCATCTCTCTGGCTCTGGGGGGCAGCGCAGACAAACACCTTTGTGTGTTAGACCACAAACCTTGTGTTTGTTATTATCAGTAGCTGTGAAATGAATGGAACTCAATGGGCTGTGAATGTACAGCAAGGCAACGCGTGTGTGTGTGTGAGACGCCGGCATTTGGGAGTGAATTAGTCGGTGCAGGCAGACAGGTAACCATGCATGAACCACAAAGGGGTTAATTTACTGTAAGCGCCATGCAAAGTGTCTCTCTCTCGCGCGTGTACACACACACACACACACACACACACACACACACACACACACACACACACACACACACACACACACACACACACACACACACATACACATACACACACACACCAGGAGCCAGTTGTTTGTGGTAATGTCTCCATTAGCTGTGCGATTTAACCATACAGTAGTGTATGTGGTCGTTCTTAACACATGTGTGAGCAGACATTTACATCTGTGTGTGTGTGTGTGTGTGTGTGTGTGTGTGTGTGTGTGTGTGTGTGTGTGTGTGTGTGTGTGTGTGTGTGTGTGTGTGTGTGTGTGTGTGTGTGCGCGCGTGCGTGCGTGTGTGTCTGTGCGCGCGCTCGCGCGTATGTTTGATGTTAATGGTTTCTGCAGAGCTCCCTGGTGAAGTGGAAGTCGGTTACACACTGTTATGTTTTACTGAGATGTAGAACACAGGTGTGTGTGTGTGTGTGTGTGTGTGTGTGTGTGTGTGTGTGTCACCCACATTCTCTCATTACCCCTTAATCTTTTCCTCTCTTCTTCTCCAACTCTCTCTCTCTCTCTCTCTCTCTCTCTCTCTCTCTCTCTCTCTCTCTCTCTCTCTCTCTCTCTCTCTCTCTCTCTCTCTCTCTCTCTCTCCACTAGGGGTGTGGGAATCATGACTTGATTTTATCATAATTCTTGTATACTTAGCTGAGCGGAGTAACCCTTGGGTCTATTTCTAGGCCCCCTCTTTTTTCCCCTCTACACTAAATCTCTTTGCCGAAAATAGACGATGTACAAGCTGTACAGGCTTGTAGATTGGTTATTTTCAACTTCAGTTCACCCCAGAATAGGCACGCTAGGGTTCATGTGGTTGACTTGGTCAACATTTGTTGAAGTGGATTTCTTTGTGCTTTTTAAATGTAGATCATTTCAATATGTGAACAACAAATGAAACACTTTACGACCTTTGCTTAGCTATAAACTTAACTTCATGTAGCTTTGGTAAGCATGTCAAAAGAATCGCGGTTCTTGGCATCAAAGAATCAATACAGATCATGGCAAAAAGGATCATGATCTCATGCTGAATTGATTTCACCCCTATACTAGTGTCCACCCGCTCAAGTCTTCAGTGAGTCACCTGCCATCATTCTCTCTATCTCCTCTCTCTCTCCCTCTCTCATCTGTTTTTCTCCCCATCTCTCCACCTCTTCCTCCACCCACGTTCTCCCCATGAGAGGATGAGAACACAACATGAACATACAGATGGAGAGAACAGAGGGAGGAATATGTGTGGGAGATAGAGACAGAAACAGAGAGAGATAGACAGAGACAGACAGACAGACAGACAGACAGACAGACAGACAGACAGACAGACAGACAGACAGAGAGGACTGAAGTGAGATGACAGAGGCACATTCCCTCATTTATCAACGCGGTGCAGCCCAAATAATGGGCGTAGGGCGAGATCACCGCACCTTTCGGCATTTATCAATATATCCTGACGTGGGCTTCATCCTACCATACGCTGAGATCTCACGTCTGGTCGAGACCAGTTGTTGACGTTGGCTGCGCCCGTTTATTCCATTCTAGACCTGCGGAGCAGCATTGTCTGACTGTCTGACAGGCATCTGGACACATAATCCACTCCTAAATGTATATCTACACACTAATAATTAATCCCTGTGAAAATATAACATTTTATAAAGTAATTTAAACAAACTGCTTTAACAGTCATTCAGTTGCATTGGCTATTTTAAAATAGCAGATCTGCAAGCTCAAAAACGGGTCGCATTGCGACGCGTTGTGAGCTTGTAGATCTGCTATTTTCAAAATATACGAGCGCTTTTGCGTCGGGACTCGGGACTCGGGAGTCCCGCGGTCGGGACTGCCGACGATCTTTTCATGGACAGTGAGGTGTACAAACTTACAGTAGCTTGTCCTATGTTATGGAGTTATGTCATAGAGAGTTTTGAAGACTACAACCTGGATGGGTTAAGGATATAAACCCGACGCTCCAATCTCTTATTATTAACGTGGCGGACCGAAAGCACTGCCGTCTCACGGGGAATATCCTACATGACTGCTTGTGCACTGCTCGGTATGGGTTAAATAAATTAATATACAAACGTATTCCATTCATGGCGATGTGATTGGTATCATAATATGTCATTCATGTAGGCTACAAGCCTACGTGACAAAGATTGTACCGCTACGGTACGGATTACAATACATGAAAAACACAGCTGGGCGGGCGTGTGTGTGTGTGTGTGTGTGTGTGTGAGAGAGAGAGAGAGAGAGAGAGAGAGAGAGAGAGAGAGGGGGGCGTGTGCGTGTGCGTGTGTGGCGAGGCAGGCGGGGGAAACTCTTTCTCATTGGCTTTTGATGTCTTTGGTCGTATTCTGGTCCTTCTTCATGTCGTAAAATCGGGGCGTTTTGAGAATATTTAAGGGCGCGTTATTTAAATGACGCTAGGTTCCAGCCGTGACATTTATCAAGCCTGGGACCAAATGTAGGCTCGGATCAGCTGTGTAGGATTCGTTGATAAATGTGACTTCGACGTTGGTGTACGGCCGAATATATGGAAAAATATAAGCCGGTTTATAAGCTGCGTTGATAAATGAGGCTGAGTTCTTGTATGTTTACTATTCTTAATTACCTTGATGTATTGAGTCCATTATCTGTTGCTCTTTTTGCTTATACCTTATAACGTATCATCTATGAATGATGCTCTAACTTGATGTTTCTCAACAGGGGGCGGCACAACCCCCCAGGGTGCATTCAGAGAACAGCAGTATTTTTTTTAAAGGGGGCACTGAGATGATGTTAGGGCTTAGGGGGAACTCTGGCCCAAATAGTTTCGGATTCACTAGACTAAACCATTGGTCCCCAACCTTTTCTGGATCAAGGCCCACTTCAAAATCAAGTGTTTGAAGCCCACCCCATCTGACAACTGAACACGGCAGCCCATCTGCTAGTTTCGATATAAAATAAATAATAAATAAATAAATACTGTCTGGCATCGATCCATACACCATATAGATCACTTGAGCACAGACCATAATGCCATGTATTTTACAGTGCAACATTAATACGAATGCTTCTTGTTTGGTACCTGTACCAAATTGGCACCTTTTGATTGCTGTTTGTGATCAATATACCCAGTTAGAATCATCTATCTATCGATCATCATCGACGTTCCAATATACAATTGTAGCTGTTGTTTGACAGTAAATAAAAGTACAATGACATCTGGCCTATTTTAAGGCAATACAATTCTACTTCTAACTTCTCCTGGGAAGTAGGCTAATAATCACATTCCAACTGTCCAGGTTTAATGTAAAATCTGTTATTTGGTATTCAGTGAGATGTTTTCTAAAGTATATTTCCATTTTTAACTGGGTGTGTCGAGGGGCGGTAAGGGACCTGGATATTGTATAGGGGACGCTGACCCCAGAAAGGTTGAGAACCACCGCTCTAACTGTAATCCATCACTGTCTACATGTTATGTACAGGAGATTTTACAAATTGGTTTAGTATCTGTCAGAAGAGAAGAAAAGAAAAGAAAAGAAAAAGAAAAGAAAGGAAAAGAAAAGAAGAGAAGAGAAGAGAAGAGAAGAGAAGAGAAGAGAAGAGAAGAGAAGAGAAGAGAAGAGAGGGAACCATTTGTGTATTTAAACCAGTATAGATCAGTACACATTGCTTCTGAATGCTGTTACCGTATAGACTTACACCATTTACTGTCACAATGTGTACTACACACACACACACACATGCACGCACGCACGCACGCACGCACGCACGCACGCACGCACGCACGCACGCACGCACGCACGCACGCACACACACACACACACACACACACACACACTCACACACACATTCCACATGAAAACATACACTGCACAAGCGTGTGCGCACGCACACACACTTCTGTAAATGACTGTGGTTGAGAAGATCTGGACTCAGTTTGGCTTGATGTTTTTATTCAGTTGTCATGACGACAGCTGGTCAGACTGGCTGTGGTGAGGATGGGGGGGTGAGAGACGAGAAGAGAAGAGAAGAGAAGAGAAGAGAAGAGAAGAGAAGAGAAGAGAAGAGAAGAGAAGAGAAGAGAAGAGAAGAGAAGAGAGGAGAGGAGAGGAGAGGAGAGGAGAGGAGAGGAGAGGAGTAGAGTGTGTGTGTGTGTGTGTGTGTGTGTGTGTGTGTGTGTGTGTGTGTGTGTGTGTGTGTGTGTGTGTGTGTGTGTGTGTGTGTGTGTGTGTGTGTGTGTGTGTGTGTGTGCGTGTGCGTGTGTGCGTGCATGTGTTTTGTGGGTATTGAAAGGACTTAACTTGTCTTCACATGTCTTTTTTAAAGGATACCACCTGTATGATTTTCATGTTAGCTTCCGTCAGTCTAATCCTGGATGAGTAAACCAACAGTGGTGTGTGACCACTAAACCTTTAAGTGCTAAACGTGAACAAAAATGGTCAAAGTTTTGAAAGATCTCTAGCCGTCTAAAGGGAGGGAAAAGAAACCTTTTCTCATGTGATAACGTGGGCGTTGTGTGTAACTTTACGATTGTCAGGTGGTTTACTCCGACAGCACTGGAATGATGAAAAATCATTTAACCACATAAACTCCTATTCTGGCAGGCAAATAGCAGTGACACGTTACATACAGGCTGCAAGTTTGTAGATCCTCTATTTTCGTTGAGCGACAACCGAATACTTCACAGTGAATATCAATGGTCTTTGACTTTGATGACTCTGTAAAAAGCGTGCAGGTTAACAGGTCAATGTGACCGCCATCATGGATGAAGTTCTGTAAAGTTGTAAATATATTATTCACAGACTCAAACTTCCGTGAACCCAAACGAGAATGGGAGTAATTCAATTGAGATGTGAAGTGGTCAGTCGTGGGGTTAGACCAAAGCATATATATAACAATTTGCTGCCCTTTATTTATTTATTTATTTATTTCTATTTTCCTGGCAGTATGGCAGGGTTTATGTACCAGCTCAGTGGCCTTGTGGTTAGAGTCTCCGCCCTGAGACCGGAGGTCGTGGTTCAATCCCCGGTCGAGTCATACCAAAAAAGGACTATAAAAATAGTAGCCAATGCCTCCCTGCTTGGCACTCAGCATCAAGGGTTGGATCGGGGGTAATTCCCTGTGACATGCTATCGTCATGTCCAGGTGGTGCACTTGCACATCAAGCTGATTCATGCAACAGAAACTGGAGATAGGCTCCTGACCAATATGGGCCATTAATTGTATGTCTTTGTTGTCTTAGTTGATGTAAGATTGATGGGGGATGGGCTCACGAGGGTTGTTTTGCAATAGTTGTCTTGTTGTTGTCTCGTGAACTGTACTGCATTTTGTGTTTTGTGTTTTTGTTTTTGAAATATTCCAAAAAGAAAGAAAAAAGTTATTAAGG
Organism: Gymnoscopelus braueri; assembly: GCF_963280865.1. Lineage (NCBI taxonomy): Eukaryota > Metazoa > Chordata > Actinopteri > Myctophiformes > Myctophidae > Gymnoscopelus > Gymnoscopelus braueri. The sequence continues at coordinate 10,417,457 of NC_137605.1, read as the reverse complement.
TAACAATGACCTAGAAAGTCATTTTCAATGGAATTAGGGACAGTGTGAAAACATTGAAAAGCCATACTACAAAAACATTAAATAACCTCACTAAAGAGTTCGTGTCACGATCTGTCTCCCAGCTGTCTGTCTCCCAGCTGTCTTGTTTTATTTTGTAGTGATATTTTATTGTTTTTTTTTTTGTTTCTTGGATATTGCATTCCTTTTTAATTTTTCCCACGATTTTGTAACCCCTATTTTTCACCCAGTGCCAATGCCTAAGCTTGCAATCCTGGGCGCTACTCTCCCTCTGCCAGTCTGGGGAGAGCCCCGAACTTAGAGATATTGCATATTTCCTTGATTTTTTTAGTAATAACTAGTGTTTCCTGTCTTCCCTTGTACTTGGTACCTGTCTTGGCTCTCCACTCTGTGCTTATTGTTAAGCTGATCCACCTGTGTCCTGTTCCCTTGTGCCTGTGTGTGTGTGTGTGTGTGTGTGTGTGTGTGTGTGTGCGTGTGTGTGTGCGTGCGTGCGTGCGTGCGTGTGTGTGTGTGCGTGTCTGCGTGCGTGCGTGTATGGCAGTGTGTGGACCATTTGCTACTGTGAGTATGTCTGTGTTGGCTGTAGCTGTGTACCCGGGGTTCAATTTATAAAAAGAAAGAAAGAAACAGGGGGGCTGAGGGGCTAATTTTCTTAAACACTTAAGCCATGTATACTGTGTTGTACGACAAACAGCTAGAATAGCAGCTCTACAAGCTCACAACATTCTCCATCTTTGACTATATTTTTCTCTCTATTTTTGAACGGGTCGTGGGCGGGTAGCAGTTCTAGCAGAGAATCCACTATCCTTTCCCCATGCCACATACTGTAAGCCAGTGGTGACTGGGGGATACTGAGGCGTTCCCAGGCCAGCGTGGAGATATAATCCATCCACCTGGTCCTCCTCCCTGCTGGGCCTGCCTGGAAAACCTCCAAGAGGTGTCCTTATCAACATTTTTAATAAAATTGTTAAATTGTTTTATTATCAAACATACATTTCTTTGGCTCGAAAAGTCACCATAGGTGGAAAAAAAAACGATATATAATTTATATACCTTTGCAACTGGATCCAGTGTGTGGATACAGCTTCTTCTGTTATTTTTTCTTAGTATTTGCCTCTGCCCAGCACCTGGCTTTTTAACATTGGATGTGCGTGGTTTATTCACTGTTTCCCCAAACATAAATATCAAACATCTACTTTTTCCCAAAAAGGAAATGCATGTATTTAATTCAGCTTGGATGTTCGATGCCAAAAAGCCAAAAAGACGGTTAACTGCTAGAATTGATAGCTGTATTATGACTACAGAGAATGAATAATGACTCGGAGTCGTTATTCATTCTCTGTAGTCCACTAGCGTGAAGTGTCTGTCTGTCTGTCTGTCTGTCTGTCTGTCTGTCTGTCTGTCTGTCTGTCTGTCTGTCTGTCTGTCTGTCTGTCTGTCTGTCTGTCTGTCTGTCTGTCTGTCTGTCTGTCTGTCTGTCTGTCTGTCTGTCTGTCTGTCTGTCTGACTGTCTGTCTGTCTGTCTGTCTGTCTGTCTGTCTGTACAGTATGCGTGCTACTTTACCTCTGTACAATACCTGAATTCTCTCCCCGTCTCTCACCCCAACCGTCTCTCTCGCTCTCTCTGTGTATAAAGGGCAGGTTTGTGTGTCATAACAGGGAGCTAGTATGCTCCCTAGTTTTTATAACCCACACCCTTCCCTAAACTCTCCTCTCCTCCTTTCCCCTCTCCTCCTCTCCTCTCCATGTAATTAACAGGCTGTGATCATGTGACCTATATCAGAGGTTCTCAAAGTGGGGTCCGGGAACCTCCAGGGGTCCTTGAGGGGGTGCCAGGGTGTCTGCAGCTAAATGAGTTAATATAGAATACAAATCTGTTTAAAGGACAACTTCGTTTTTTTTACAACAAGGGTTATTTTATTAGTTTGTAATGATAATAATTAAAAGATGAGTGTTAAAAAATAATCATTTATTGCTTATATCTCTATCGTTATAGCAATTTTTAACTGGGGGTGGGGGGCATTCGGGAAATTGGTTAAAATGCATTTTTTTTACACAATAAGCCGGCTATTTATGTCTCCGTAAGGCCGAAGGCACGGAGGTCAGGGCAGAACCTCTGCCCCGAAAATGTGTTTGCAAAACTTTTTTTTTTATATTACTCCTACACATTTTGTCCAAACATCACACAAATCAGTACACACTACAGTATCTCTATAGTCATGTGATCAAGGCCTCAAATCATGAACGCAGTGTCCGATTGCCCTGAAATTTTGCACACATATCCCCACTAGGCCAAGGAAGAAATGCGACAGAATCCAGGGAAAAAGTTGATAATTGTTGATTGTATGACCTACAAGTTCAAGAGTTATAGGCCAAAACGTGAATCTGCCTGTTATAGCGCCACCATGAGGCATTGCAACTCAGCGCGTCCATCGCGCCTCAAGCTCGCTTCGGTCTGCCTTGTTTTCTATAGAACGTTAAAGTCACACGTGGAAAAAACGTTGGACATTCATACAGTAGGATTATGCATGAAATAAATTGTGTGTAACGTTTTGTAAGATAATCGTACAAGCCCAAAGGTGTAATGCTACTAAGTGTTGTTGGTGACAGAGAACCTTGACAAATATGCAAGGACAGTTGAGATTGAGACAGTGAAGGAGAGACAGACAGTAGGACAGCTGAGAGGGAGACAGTATAGGAGAGACAGACAGTAGGACAGCTGAGAGAGAGAGAGAGAGAGTGTAGGAGAGACATCAGAACAGCTATAAATGTGTCCAAAGATGGGAGTGTATTGATACACATGTTATACATATTCAATAGCTTTCAATAGATTTTTCTTTATTATGTTTATTGAGCTTCATTTTCAACACCTAGGGGGAAAGAAAGCATTTATTCTTTGTCGCTAAACCCTCATGAAAGGCTCCATTGTTCTGTGGTCAGATGGAACTCACTAGAAAATTAAGTCAATGCAAATTGGAATATTTTATTTGGTTCCACTTCACAGAGAATGACTTTGTATGTACAGTATAGTGTCTGACTGACTGGTTGAACATATGTAATATAATAATGTTAATGGCTGGTTGTAATAACATGTAGTAATAATGATAATGACTGATTGTAATAACATAATTATGTAATAATAATAATAATGTTACTCTGTGGTTTGTTCCCTCAGGGTTGTGTGAATGTTTTAACATCGATGTGAAACATCCTCGTATTTTCTCGGGCCCTGAAGACGCTCTGTTTGGATTCTCGGTGCTACAGCATGAGAACGATGGAGAAAAATCGTGAGTTTCACTTTCAGTTACTTCATAGTGGTACTGAAACACTGCTGTATGTGTGTGTGTGTGTGTGTGTGTGTGTGTGTGTGTGTGTGTGTGTGTGTGTGTCTGTGTGTGTGTGTGTGCGCGCACACACATGTGTGTGCGCACACACACACGCGCGCGCACACACACACCAAATCTAAAATAGCAGATCTACAAGCTCATGCGACACGTTGTGAGCTTGTATATTGGCTAGTATGGCATTAATTTACAGGACAAAAAAAAAAGTCATACAGTCAGGAAGAGAGAAATGGACGTTGGGGTGGTAGAGCTATGCACCTGCTGGCAAAGCTTTACCTTTAGACACACTTTTTGTTACCACCGCCAAGAGCGGCGATACTGCGGGTGCTTCGGGGCTAAAGCACCCAGGGGAAATGAAGAGCACCCATCACAAACTCATCACAAAAAAAGAAAAAGAAAAAAACACTGACATCTTCACTTCATGGAGTACATTTTTGGTACCAAATTAACCAAATTAACCGCATTAAAGTAACAAAACCCCCCTGCGACCCATCACATTACAAAAGTGATGGGTCGCACTCAGAATGGCAAGAATGAGTTCACTTTTTTATTATTGTTATTTCTTCTCCATGTCTTTAGGCTACAAACGTTTCGGCTATCCAGCCTTCATCACACTGATGACTGCATGACTGTATTATTTTTCTTGTTGCTCTTATGTTATTTATATGTGTGTAATCTCGGCATCATTGTAAATGAGGGTCTCCCTCAATGATCTCTCCGAGAATCTTAAATAAAGGTTGAATGAATGAATGACTGTATGACTGTATTATAACTGTCCATGTTATGCAGCATGCTGGTGGGTGCTCCATGGGACGGACCCCCCAATAACAGGAGAGGAGACGTGTACAAGTGCATAGTGGGAGAGGAGAGGAACTCAAACTGCAGCAAAGTGCATCTAGGTGAGACCAATGTCCAGTTTAACATGCAGTTAAAGTTACCGTATATAGTTCACAGAGATGATTGACAGGATGACTGATCTCTCTCTCTCTCTCTCTCTCTCTCTCTCTCTCTCTCTCTCTCTCTCTCTCTCTCTCTCTCTCTACAGAGACAGCTCTCCAGAACGTGTCGAAGAACCTGAAGAACTCTCACCTCGGGATGACCCTGACCCCAGGCTCACCCGACGGCTTTCTGGTACCAATCAATCAATTATTCCATTAATCTCACATCCAGGTTGTGTCACGGTGAGGAGATGGACAACATCTGACCACGGGATATACGCCATATTGACGAGGACGTGGTGATTTACGATAGCAAGCCTGTCAGTAGAATCAGAATCAGTTTGATTTGTCACATCACAGCAGTGGTGTGAAGTAACTAAGTACATTTACTCAAGTAGGCTACTGTAATTAAGTACAATTTTGAGGTACTTTTACTTTACTGGAGTATTTCTAATTGTCTATACTTTTACTTCTACTCCACTACATCTCAGAGGCAAATATTTTACTTTTACTCCACTACAATTATTTGAAAACTTTAGTTACTAGTTACTTTGCAGATATAAATGATTACATTATAAAACATACATTAACCACTTTAGCCCGATTTTATACCTAGGCTATTTGAAAATCTACAAGCTCACAACGCGTCGCATCGCGACGCGTTGTGAGCTTGTAGATCTGCTATTTTCAAACATTTTAGTACTTTTACGTTTGGTGCTTTAAGTACATTTTGATACCAATACTTTTGTACTTTTACTCAAGTACATTTTGAATTCAGGACTTTTACTTGTAACGGAGTAGGCCTACTTCACATTGCAGTATTGATACTTTTACTTAAGTAAAACATTTGAGTACTTTTTCCACCACTGTCTGCATCACAGTCTTACAGGTGTAAAGCAGGGTGAAATAATTTTCGTCAATTTTCGCGTGCTCCATTGTTTTGTAGTATTATGTCAGAAGACAGAGGACAGAGGTAGAGTGAGAGCAAAGCGAAGATTATAGAAAACGGATATTTACATACGTCTATATTTTCCGTATGGAAAAGCGGATATACATTATATTTAGGACATTGC
>NC_137605.1:10407081-10409581 GCF_963280865.1 Gymnoscopelus braueri | reverse complement strand
ACAAATCAGAGTACCATCTCCCATTGCCTTAAAGAGCCGGGTGCACCTGCACGTGGTACATTATTGTTGTGTTCCTTTAATTAGAAGTAACGTTCTACGACAGTGTTTCGTGTTGTCCTTTTAGTAACTGTTTTGGCTTGTCTCGCCAATTCTGTGAATTACAGTATTCTCCAAAACATGTACACCCACCGCCAATACACAGCGCCCTGTTAAGCCTTATGTGTATGTCCTCTGTTTTCATTGTTCTCCTACCAATTCATAGAACCCAGTTAGTGTGAGTATCTGTTTGGCTCCAAGCCTTCCATCTGCTCATTCTGCTGGATCTTGCACCTGAATTAAGTTTTTTGCCTTTTGTCTGCTCTGTTTTGGTAATTGTTCTTTGTTAAATAAAACCCATTGTTTTATTAGGTGCTCTGAAACTGAGAAAACAGCCAGCCTAGCGCACAATAAATGTCCTTTTCACGTTTTATTTTACCTCTCAACAGACAGCGCAACAGACACTTTTCAACCTAACAAGTCTTCCTCAGTGTACAAGACTGGTAAAATAAAACTGTGTGAATAGGACATTTATGTGTGCAGGCTGTTTTCTCAGTTTCATGATATTGTTGAGCCGTGCAGCTTGAGACTTTAGTTTGACCTGGAGTGTTGCGGGCGTTCTACTTTCTCTCAGTTATTACTGTAGGTGCTCTGCCTCCTCTGGGTCCATTCTCCACTATACCCATGGCGGGTCAGAAACTAGCAGTGTGACATGCACAGCTTTGCACATTTTAGTCGTGGTCTTGTTCATAGAGGGTCCTTGGTTGGCCTCTTTATCTTTTCCTCTGTACATCCCTCTCTCCTCTCCTGGAAGTGAAAGTCACATTTAAATGACTAATGCAGTGGCCATTTTGAGTTATTTACTTTCTTTTTGTTTCACAGTTTTCTTCTGGATCCTCAGTCTCTCTCTCTGTGTGAAAGCAAAATAAATAGCAGATTTTAACACTCGACTTCAATCACATTTAATTGGTCTGCTGGTCTGGCACACACACACACAGACACCCACACACGCACACACTCTCTCTCTCTCACGCACGCACTCACGCACGCACGCACGCACGCACGCACGCACGCACGCACGCACGCACGCACGCACGCACGCACGCACGCACGCACGCACGCACGCACGCACGCACGCACGCACACACACACACACACACACACACACACACACACACACACACACACACACACACTCCAACCTCCCTATCTCTCTCTCTTTATCTGTCTCTGTGTGTCTATAGGGCTGTCCACACCAAGCACTACAAATAAAGAAATAACTAGTTCACCACTGTCGTGTGAATTTTCCCATCCACTTGGTTTATATTATTAAAAACTACAGCAATAATTCTTGGTGCGGATGGCCCTTAAACACTTGAACCCCAGCATCCATATTCTGGGGGGGGTGGGGGGGATGTGTGCTTGTAGATCAGCTATGTTTTGGCAAAGAGATCTGGTGTAGATGGAAACAAGTGGTCAAAGTAAAGTTGTAACTCTGGTTCTAAGACTAGACGCTAAATGGGTTAACTAGACTTAACCCATTAAAACCGGGAAAGCATCTGTGTCATTTATAGATTAACCATTATTTTATGTTAAAAAATAGCAGATATAGAAGCTCATAGTGTGACATTTTGTGCCGCGGTGTGAACTTGAAATTGTAATTTGTGAATGTATTATATTTAAAGCAAACAAGTCTCTCTGGTTAAATCTCTGTCTAGCATCAAATGCTAAATAAGTGTGTGTGTGTGTGTGTGTGTGTGTGTGTGTGTGCGTGTGCGTGTGCGTGTGCGTGTGTGTGTTCCAGGCGTGTGCTCCGCTGTGGTCTCAGGAGTGTGGTACGTCCGTCTTCAGCACCGGAATCTGTGCCAACGTCAGCGACGACCTGCAGCCTAGAGCGACCATAGCACCTACTGCACAAAGTAACGCACACACACACACACACACACACACACACACACACCGTAAATTAACGCCCTACTTGATCATACTACAGCGTCACACAAAAGCATTAAAAGTAGCAGATCTACAAGCTCGAAACGCCGCACAAAGCAACAGATCTGCTACTTCTGCTGTTTTTGAATTTGAATCCTGAAAAGAAACAGTTTTGGACACTTTTCCACCCGACAGAGACGATATATCATACTTGGTTAAGTTCACCGTTAGTTAATGGAGAGGGCCAGAAATGAATGATGAGTTCATGATAAATTCATGATGAATTAATGTATGAGTTCATCATTAATTAAACGTTAATTACATGTATGAATTTGCCTCCTAAAGTAAATAGTTACCAATGCCGGCCTTCGCTAATTGTGTGTGTGTGTGTGTGTGTGTGTGTGTGTGTGTGTGTGTGTGTGTGTGTGTGTGTGTGTGTGTGTGTGTGTGTGTGTGTGTGTGTGTGTGTGTGTGTGTGTGTGTGTGTGTGTGTCAGGGTGTACCACCTACATGGACATAGTGATCGTTCTGG
>NC_137605.1:10399581-10402081 GCF_963280865.1 Gymnoscopelus braueri | reverse complement strand
CGAAACTTTTTCTACCCCCCCTAAGTGGGGGTCTACGAACAAATACTTCGGGCTCGGATTTTGGCTCCGCCCCCCGGAAGTGGGTGAAACAGCCACTTCAAACACTTTGTTGAATTGTTCAAAAACATTCAAAGTTTTTTTTTTGTGAATTTGTATTTTTCTAAGATGCTCCTTTTAACGCAGATTTTTTTTGTATTTTTTATATATTTTTTTATTGGTTACTTCTTTTTAGATGATTTCTTTTCATTATCATTTAATTTTGTTGGCGTTCGCTTCCCGCGTTCGCGCATCTTACTTGTACTGTATGTTGGTTTGTTTACTGTTGAGTGAGAAAACAATGTTGCATATTAAGCTAATCATCTACGGACCCCCCCTCGCCCCAAAATAATTTGGGGACCCCTCTGGCCACTGGCCTAGAGGGTGTAAAGGCCAAAGAGTACACCTTCCATACTGTATGTCACTGATCACATGACCCCAACAATCAATTCTCCAGTTCTAGGCAGCGTATTATTTAATGGTCTACTGTTATAGCAATATTAATAATAATAATATTCCATTCGGGTGAAGTTTTAGATCATTTATTAGGAAGATGTCAGCAGAGCAAACAGCATACAGATCAGACAGAGCTCTGGCCTCCTGGCCAGAGCTTGGGCCCCGTAGGGCAGAAGCTTTCTCAAGTGTCATATGCGACACCTCTTATACACCAAGATCTCTCCCCTAAATGTAGATAAATATAAACAGGCTATACTAAGTAACAGTACCATAGAGCTGACTGGTTAAATTAGCAATGACCATGTATAGTATCACAGGACAAATTACATGCTGACACAGAGCATAATGTGGAAATAGACCTTTGTATCAATTGTTGAATGACAGGAACAGAAGCTGTGAAAAGAACCCTGCTGTGTGGCTACTATTCTAGGGCCAAAATATAGATAGATACATAGATTGATTTAGAACAGGTTGGCATTCTGAAATAGCCATTACAGTCCAGAGTTTTTTGTTTTTGTACATGAATAATCATATTCATGTACATACGACAGGTGATTTATAGAATGCCAAATCAATAGACATTTTCCTACCTACATGTTGATATAGCTATATATTTACTCAACCATTTACTGTATGATCAATCAGACAAAAATATCAGGAGACAGGACGTGCGACTTATAACTGATGCATAATTGCCTGACACAGAAGGCATCACTGACTCTGCCGTTAACCTAATAATAATAATATCCAAAGTAGATCTACTTGTTTGGGTTTGAGAGCTCTCTCTCTCATAATGTCAAATTTATATCTGTTTGTATGTTAAATCTCTGTTTCTCAAGGCTGAGGGCTCCATACAGATTCATTTACCAATTCGGACCGCCTTTCACGGATTGATTTTGACAGTTTCCTTCTAAGGACTTTGTACAGTTCGTACAGGTATTTACCGTTTAACGGATGGCTCGTCTTTCACGACCTAGTTTGGCTTTCACCAACTTTGTACAGGAGTACAGGTATTTACCGATTTTCACGGATGGCTCGTCTTTCACGACCTAGTTTGGCTTTCACCAACTTTGTACAGGAGTACAGGTATTTACCGATTTTCACGGATGGCTCGCTTTTCACGACCTAGTTTATCTCACCCCAGACGTTGATATGCCAGAGATTAGGCAGTATGAACAAATATTTTCAGTTAGATATTGAATATAGTTTTCCAGTCTTCATGGCTCTTTCCTCCATCTTCACTTGGCGTACGGGTCCATTTGGTTATGTGTCTGACAGCGATCTCCAAACAGGCTAGTGGTTCCAGTGTCCAGTGGCTCTGCCGTGCAGCATGTCTCTCTGTGGCTTCAATGGCTTGGTCCTCCTGCTGTGGCAAAGTCTCTTGGTTGTTGACATGGTGTCGATTTCGTCACCTCTGCTGCTGCATGGTGACATTGTTGGTGCTGCTCTCATGGCTGGTGACCACGCACGCTCTGCTGTGGAAAACGCATGCTCTGCTCCTTCCCTCTGGCACTTGATCATTTATTTCCTTGTTGTCATCACAGACAGAATAGATCGGTCTGCGAGGTTCCAATCGTGTAGACCTTGTTGCAGAAGATCATCAAAAGTTGATTCTGCATAGCTTGCTTCTGTAGTGGTCTCCTCTTTGTCCTCCATCGTCTGGATCTGGTCCGGATCTGCTTTGAGAAAATCTTTTTCCCAAAAAGTCCTTCACCCTTAAGTTCTTTTGATCAAGTATCCATAATCATAATTAGTTATGAAATATGAAATATTGATCCCATCCTCGTCGCCAAATGTTATAGCAATATTAATAATAATAATATTCCATTCGGGTGAAGTTTTAGATCATTTATTAGGAAGATGTCAGCAGAGCAAACAGCATACAGATCAGACAGAGCTCTGGCCTCCTGGCCAGAGCTTGGGCCCCGTAGGGCAGAAGCTTTCTCAAGTGTCATATGCGACACCTCTTATACACCAAGATCTCTCCCCTAAATGTAGATAAATATAA
>NC_137605.1:10367081-10392081 GCF_963280865.1 Gymnoscopelus braueri | reverse complement strand
AGACTCTTTGAGACTCTTTGAGTCTCCTACTGACCGATGACCCGGTCATCAAGTTATTGACTTAGGAATGCGACAAAAAAACCAAAATGTCCATGAATTCAAAGCTTCATGGGGAGTGTACAGTAATTGATAGAAAATAAGATTAAAGCTTTAGACCTGAAAATATGTGCACATCTTTGAATATATATATTTTTAACAAACATTTTTAACTCAAATTGAACCACTGATATAGAAACATAAGTTTTTACCAAAAAAACTGTGGAATCCCCAGAAGCAAAGATTTGAGTTGCAAATGTTCGCTTTAAAATATATATATTCAAAGAGCTTGTATATCTATCTATTTTTTAATAGCCAGAGTATAAAATAACGGTTAAAGTGGTTCAAATCTAAAAGTGACGCTTTCCCCGGTCAACACTTCTTAACCTCGGATAACCCCTGTTGCTATCAGGTACTGGGCCACTACATCCGCAGGCAGCAGGACCCAGAGACCTTCATCAACGAGATCAAGTACATCGCCAGTGACCCGGACGACAAGTTCTTCTTCAACGTGACGGACGAGGCGGCGCTCAACGACATTGTGGACGCGCTGGGAGACCGCATCTTCACTCTGGAAGGTACTACGGACTATACGGTTGGGATTCTTTAGTATTTTTTACGATTCCGGTTCTTTAACGAGACCCTCTTAACGGTTCGATTTCCTTAACGGTTTCCATTAACAATTCCTTTAGGGCGGGGGTCAGCAACCCGCTCTTTAGCCCCTCCCTAGTGGCTCCCTGTAGCTTTGCAAAACATATATGGAAATTAACAATATTTATTTTCTTCATATACTATATATATTTGTATCATTGCTGTAGCAGGCCAAACATGGCACATACATTCTTATGTTCTCCAATTTTGTAAAAATGTGTAGAATAAATACAAAGTTTCAACATTTCTGTCCACCAAAATTTACGTCATACCCTGCGACACATGTATTGGCGAGGTGCCAGATGGGTGTAAACAAACCGTGATTCAAATTGCAAAATAAGAAAGATGCCATCTGTACACTCTCAGAGTTATGATGGTCCTTGAAATTAAAAAGTTTGAGAACCACCAGTATTGTAATTGTACAACAGACGTGAACTGACAGTGTGAAAAAACGGTTCTGGAAACGGTTCCAAATGTGATGGAACCTATTCCGGTTCCTCAATGTTGGATCCGGTTCCGCCGATTCCAGATACCAATATAGGACAGGACAGACAGACAGACAGACAGACGGACAGACGGACGGACGGACGGACGGACGGACGGACGGACGGACGGACGGACGGACGGACGGACGGACGGACGGACGGACGGACGGACGGACGGACGGACAGACAGACAGACAGACAGACAGACAGACAGACGGGTGTGGATGTAAAGATTGAAGAGTAGAGCCTGACTGATAAATTGACTTGACTCATATACAGTATCAGCAAGTATTCTATTTTTGTTGACGATTACAGTATCAGCAATTATGCAGCCAATGTGTCTCTATGTTTAACCACTTTAACCATGGGCGAGAATTATCAAAAGTTTTCAAAAATGTTCAAACATTTTCCAAGAAATGTCTTCAAAATTCTCAAATTTTCCAAAACAGTAGCTTTACATGCTGAGCTTTTTACCTTAGAGATGGGCTATTTTAAAATAAATAAATAAAATAAAGATATATATAATCAGTCAGTACATTTAGTAATCAGTGGACTCAGGATTGGCATTTAACCCAAAATTGTGGCATCGGTCGGGCTCTGTTAAAGAACGATGTGAGAGAAAGACAGACGACTGCAACGCAAATGGAGGACGGGTGTAGGAGGGGGATTGGGTGTATAGGCTTCCCAGACATTATGCCAGCTTTAGATTCACAAGGAAACAAGAGGAGGAAGGGAGAGTCTTCACATCTGCCACCTGTGGTCTTCAGGGACCTAATGGAACGATGGCATCTAGTTCAGGCAGTGGTGGAAAGTACAGTACTTTAGTGCATTTACTCAAGTACTGTACTTAAGAACTGTTTTGATTTACTTTTACTTCACTCCACTACATCTCAGAGTCAAATATTGTACTTTTAGTCCCCAACAGTTATTTGAAAATGTAAATTACTAGTTAATTTGTAGATTTATATTATTATTACAAAACACACTAATCACTTCAGCCCTATATATTTTGGTTATTTTAAAATAGCCGATCTACAGTACAAGCTCACACATCTGCTATTTTCAAAGGATTATATACATTTGGAAACTTGTGAAATGGGACATCCTGCCTAATGAGTACTTTTACTTTTGGTACTCTAAGTATATTTTGATGCCAATACTTTTGTACTCCTACTCAAGTCAATCTTGAATACCGGACTTTTACTTGTAATAACGGAGTATTTCTACATAGTGGTATTGATAGTTTTACTCCAGTAAAAAAATTAAGTACGGTACCTCGTCCACCACTGAGTTCAGGTCAGCAGCAGGAGGGAGAGGGAGGAAGGAAGCTATAGAGGGAGGGGATGTGAAAAGAGGAGGATAAGGAGGGGTGGCTGTGCTCCTGCTGAGAGAGGAAACACTCTTATTGTTGTTGTTGTGATTCCTCCATCAGGGACGCTGGGCTACAACGAGAGCTCCTTCCACATGGAGATGTCTCAGATCGGCTTCTCGACACACACCCTGGATGTGAGTACAGTACACACCTCCAAACACACACACGCACACACGCCACACTCACACGCACGCACGCACACACACGCACACGCACACGCACACACACACACACACACACACACACACACACACACACACACACACACACACACACACACACACACAGGTTTTGAGTACACCTCCAAACCTGTGTGAAAGCAGGACATTAATAGAAAGACAAATATCCACAGTCTTGTGGACCAGTTATAACCCTCTCCTCTCCTCTCCTCTCCTCTCCTCTCCTCTCCTCTCCTCTCCTCTCCTCTCCTCTCCTCTCCTCTCCTCTCCTCTCCTCTCTCTACAGGATGGCATTCTGTTTGGGATGGTGGGAGCGTATGACTGGGATGGAGGGGTTCTGTGGAGGAATGGGAGCCATGTAAGCATCATGCCCCCCAGGGAGGCCTTTGAGTCCGAGTTCCCCCTGGAGCTGAAAAACCACGCTGCTTACCTAGGTACCCCTGAACCACATCACACCCCTACACAACCCTACACAACCCTATACAACGTACCCTCAAAGTGCATCACATTAGGCCTACTAGACAACGCTACAATATAATGCAATGCGAGAGTGCGGACTAGCCGACACCAGAGCCTTGTATTAGAGAGTGGCGTCACCTCGGGGGCAGAAAACAGCGCCGGTCACGTGGTTCATGTAAACTCGAAATAGTGACAAACGCTCATAGACTCCGGTACATTCCGTAAACTTCCGGTTCAGGGCTTTGTTGCTATTCGCCAATAGAAGGCTCTGTAGAAGACTGGCCCGATGAATTGAACGCAGGGGACGCAGCTCTCCTTACAGTATATGGCTCTGGCCGACACCAACTCTGGACTCCTGATTCGTTGCCCTCCACACCCTCCTAGCATCAGGGTCTTGTTGTTAGCTCCACAGTCGTGCCGCAGTGTGTCTACGTAGGTGGAGAGCCTCTTTCCCCTCCTATAGCTGGGCCTTGGGTTGGCCCCCACATGTGTCAGTTTGCTCGCTACCAGTTCTCATCTTTTTCTTTATGACCCTAATCAGCACAGTGGTGGAAAAACATTTTCTTACTCAAGTAAAATTCCAGAATTCAAAATGTACTTGAGTAGTAGTATTGGTATCAAAATGTACTCAAAGTACCAAAAGTAGAAAGTATACTCATGCAGAATGTCCCATTTCACAAGTTTTCAAATGTAGAAAATGTAGAAAAAAAGATCAGCATGAGGCCTCCGCAGAGGTCCACATTTCTGATGTGGTCCGCCCATCAAGTGCAATTCGTGGCATTCTTGTGTTTAGACGCCGTCCAGGGCCTTCACCTGCCGTACTGTGAGGGTCCATGTCTCTGCCTCGTACAGCAGTACTGATTCCACTGTAGCAATGAACAGGTCATCTCTTAACCCATTTAGACCTGAGGCCGATTCTAAAAACGCCTTCTAAATCCTGACCTTTTTTTTTCTGAAAAACCTCAAATATGTATAAAGAAATTACAAAAAGGGTTACTATACTGCCTCCCCCTGGCCAGCCGGGGCGCCTGATGGAGGGGAAAGGAACTGGTTGGAATAACGTGTTCCTTCCACGCGCTACGTCCAACCAGGGAAACTCTCCCCTGTCAGGTGATAAGAAGGTCAGTTGGCTCTCATGCATTGAAGGAGGCATGAGCTCGGCCCTGGCCTCCCTAGGTTGGCAGAGGGAAGGTAGTGCCCAGGATTACATAGACAATTGGCACTGGGTGTAAAAAATTGGGCTACAAAATCGTGGGATAAAAATGTATTAAAAAAATATATATTTATATACAAAAAATGTTAGTTGCTATATACTGTACATACAGGAAGCCCAAAAGGGGTTCCCGTCCTGAAAGGTATAGTTACAAATAGGGGTTCCCGCCCAAAATGGGTTAAGGTCATCTCCCATGTCAGAATTCCTGTTCTGTCGAAGCAGTACAGGCACCAAGATATTTGAAGTCCTCGACTACCTCGAGCGCATGCAGTGGCAATGGTTTTGTCCTCCGTGTTAATTGTCAATACTTTAGTTTTCTTGGCATTGAGCTTGAGGCCGATCTTCCCACACTCCGTTTCTACTGCCAGCAGTAGTAGACAACACTATACATACACTCAAATTACATCTCACCACTTGACAACACTATGATTAACAATTACAGTCACAGAAATGACTGGGATTATGTTAGCCATACGAAATAATAAAGCTGTTACGGTCTTTACACACCGGAGGTGTGACGAATAAACGATACAAAAAGGTGCCAGTGAATATTTCCCATCTGTCTGTGTGTGTGTGTGTGTGTGTGTGTGTGTGTGTGTGTGTGTGTGTGTGTGTGTGTGTGTGTGTGTGTGTGTGTGTGTGTGTGTGTGTGTGTGTGTGTGTGTGTGTGTTATGTATGTGTCTTTTTTCCTCTGTGTTGTATCTGGTTTGACCATAATGTAACCTTCTTCTGATCAGTGTCTAGATCTATTACGTATGCGCTTCTTGTGCAGATCCAAATAAAGTAATTCATGTGTGTGTGTGTGTGTGTGTGTGTGTGTGTGTGTGTGTGTGTGTGTGTGTGTGTGTGTGTGCGTGTGCGTGTGTGTGTGTGTGTAGGTTACACAGTGTCGTCAGTCATCGTAGGGGACTGGAAGAGGCTGTACGTGGCTGGAGCTCCCAGGTTCAAACACAAAGGCAAAGTCATCCTGTTTGAGCTCAGCGATGACGGGGACGTCGACATCCACCAGGCTCTCAATGGAGAACAGGTAGATCATTCTTTATTACGTTATTATTAACACTACAATGTTGAGGAACCAAAAACCAAATAATTGTACTCTTGTGCACTCATATTTAAGGTGTAACAAAATCCCATCCGAACATTTTCACTGGAGTTTTGTATTCAGACAGACAGACAGACAGGGGGGAAGGGGGAAAGGATTGACGGGAGAAATAAAATTGAAGAGTAGAGCCTGACCGATAAATTGGCTTGACTCATATATCAGCAAGTATTCTATATTTTTTTGACGATTACAGTATCAGCAATTATGCAGCCAATGTGTCTCTATGTTTAACCACTTGAACCATGACGTCCCTACTTCATTAAGGTGCAAAGTTTTCAAAAACATTTATACATTTTCCAAGAAATGTCTTAAAAATTCCCAAACAGACAGACAGACAGACAGACAGACAGACATTTATCCTGCAGGTGAAATTTGTGCACAACGCTACATCTTAGTGTTTTGCACTATTCTGGGCGAGGTGAGCCACAGGGAGTATTTGCCGAAAATAGGTGAGGATTTTGTGAAAATAGCCGATCTACAAGCTCACAACATGTCGTTTTGCAAAGCGTTGTGACTTGTGAGCTTGTAGATCGGCTATTGTGGGGGCGAGAGGGTTTGGTG
Source organism: Gymnoscopelus braueri (assembly GCF_963280865.1). Lineage (NCBI taxonomy): Eukaryota > Metazoa > Chordata > Actinopteri > Myctophiformes > Myctophidae > Gymnoscopelus > Gymnoscopelus braueri. The sequence goes on along the minus strand of NC_137605.1, from coordinate 10,386,022 downwards.
TAGAGGGAAAAAAAGGGGTCCATGTATAGACCCCTGGGGTACCCCGGTAAACAAAGTTTATAGGGTTGAAGGGGTGAAGAAGATGAGTGCAATGAAAAGTAGGAGTAGTCATTCCCACTGAAGATCAAATGTTTTAGATTCTACAGTTACATTTGATCATCTAGAGATTTAGAGATTTGTGTTTTCGTCAAGGACACATTGGCTGATGCGGGAATCAAACCTGTGACCTTGCCGCTACAGCGCGGTCTGCTTAACCAACCACTATGTTATATTTTCATTCCATTCTGTTCAGTGGAAAAATTAGTGAAAAACAGAACTGTATGAATGAAAAAATAAATCAAGGCTGCCACCTATGGGCAGTGAAGTGAAACGACACCTGTATTCATTAATGATCAGTGGGTGGTGGAAGAAGAACTGAAATTACAGTCTGTAAATGTAGATCTTTTACAGTGCTGATGATCTCTGACACCTGTACCTGGCAGGGTCCTGGCTCAAAAGTCACCATGCATTTCTCTCACCGACACAATTTATTGCCTAAGCAAAGGGCAAGTCATGGTATGGACAACCGTGACTTGAGGTTGTTTTTTGTTCTACAGTGTAGGCTACTGTTTGGGGTAATTGTGTGTATATCTTATGCCTACATATTGGGGTTGTGTTACATTGTGGGGATACTGTGTACACTGTAACCTTGTGTTGCTGTTTGCCAGGATAGGGGTACACTATTTTATACTGCTGTTCATTATTGATGGTGCTTCTTTTGTATTGCTGTATCCGACTCTGTATCTGTAACTGCTGTGCTGCCTCTTGGCGACTGAACTAATCTCCTGTAACTCTCTCTCTCTCTGTGTCTTTCTCTCTTTCTCTTTCTCCCCCCTATCTCTCTCTCTCTGCCTGTCTCTCTATCTCTGTCTGTCTCCCCCCCCCCGTCTCTTTCTCTGTGTATTGTACAGATAGGGTCATACTATGGCAGTGAGTTGTGTGGGTTGGACATAGATCAGGATGGCATCACTGACGTCCTGCTGGTGGCAGCTCCCATGTACCTGGGCTCTGGCAACAAAGAGGCTGGCAAAGTTTACATCTACACACTGAGTGGGGTAAGAACAGGTCTTATTGTCACCTTTTTTTTCCTTCTTTTTTTCTCACAGATTAATGCCCTACTTCGTCGTACAAGCGAGACAAGTTAGAACTTGTAGATCTGCTGTTTTCAGTGTTTTAAAATGTTCTAAAGTAATAATGAAAAAAGGAACGGTTTTGGACACAAGGTTTCCACCCAACAGCGACATTATCTATACATTGAGAGGGGTAAGAACAAATAACATCCACACTCTGATGTTTACTTTAACGATCAGTCAAATTGAGTCAGTTTTTGATAAACTCTTAGTGCACTTCAGCACTTCACTTGTGTTCCGGCTGGGATCAGCAGAACCAACATAGTATATGATGTATAATCTGTGTGGCAACACCGTGGATTAAAGCCGTGGAGCAAAGCAAGCCTTTAGTGAGAATGTTAGGACAAAGGAGACATCAAATCCAAGGTGATAAGGTTAATTCTCTCCTTTCTTTATTTGTCGACAAGGAGAATCCAGAATGGTGACTGCAAGGGTCCAGGAACGCAGCACACTGCTACTCTATAAACAACAGGTTTTTATACAGTAGATTCAAAGACACGCTCTTTAACAAGAGCTCCTCCTCTGTCTCTTATCAGCCAATCGGGAGCTGAACCGTCGTGGCCGGGCGGACAGCTACTGCGCATAATATTCTAAGATCACACAGTACAGGGGAGTCAATTCAGCAATATCTAATTTCAGTACAGAACCATGTTTCACAATGAAGTTTTGTTATTAGATTAATACTTTGTACAACATACACTTTAGAATGACACCAGGAATTACATTCTTATTCATCTGTAAACAATAGTTAACTTAAAAGACTTTAATGACACAGCATCCATTCATGTGAATACGTTTTACTTCTCCTGGCTTTTTACCTATATTAAACCTACACAGGCCGTAGTTAAATACTTTTGTTCATTTTAACTTCAGTATATATTTTCACCAAGAGATAATAACATCGTAGTAACATTGTGGTTTAACCCATGTTCTAACTGAACTAGTAGCTCTGTTCCTAAAACGGGGCTGTGGGAGACAATGGCTTCCACAGACATGTTAACTAGCTCCACAGGGTGGTGAGCCTCAAACGAAAATGAATACAATGGGACAAAAGCTTTTTAGTCCAGGTGAAAACACATGCTTCTTTTGTTATCCAAAGTGAGGTGTTGTCTTGTCACAGAGGCTGTCTTTACACTGTGAATGGCCAGGTATCCCCCACTCTTCCTGTCCTGCCTTTTGGGGAACATTGGGCCGACTTCTATATTTTTAACTAATTCTGTGTACTAATTAAATAAGTGGAGTTCTGGCTCATTTTAGGTATGATTATGGCTGGACGATATACTTCATAAACCCCTCTCGGAAGACTTATAACGTCTTCCGTAATTCAGAGCTCGGGCGAAAGAAGATATCTTTCAGCACAAAATCATAATCCAAACCTCTGACTGGAAAACAACCTGCAAAAACGATTAGTTTATACCCCTCTTGATTGTAGAATGGTACCTATACAAAGCCACAAAATAAAACCAAAATACTTCATTGAAGAAACCAATTAATATCATCCAGAATCTGTACCTCAGTTCAACCTGCAAAAAGACATCATGAATACATTATGACATGTGGTTTACATAAGGGACTGCGCGCTTACAGAAGGACAATTTTCTGTTTTTTCTCCTCTTTTTTCCGCTTAAACTAACAAACGCAATTCTTCTTCTTCCTGTATTTAGGGAATGTTCAGTCCTTGAAGCAAAAACTGTTCACAGCTTGGGGCAAGAAAAAGAAAAGGGGTTGAAATTGATGAAGATCTTTGTTATCTGCGTCAAAGGGCATAGGGTATGGGCGTGATGTGTCATTCTTCAAGAGACACACCAGCTTTCTGACACGTGCATGGAATCCCCTTGACCTGGACACCCGTTATCCTCTGTTTGTGGCCTCGATCTGTAGATTTGAAGGTTTACACTGCTTCCGTGAGGTCACACCCTGGGCTCCTGTAGAGCTGACTGGGGGAGGTAGAATCCTTTCCTGGTGTGTAGCTGTCTCACTTTGGCAGCAGAAACAGTGATGGGTAGAGGTTGTCTCATAGCCGCTGTCATCTCCACCAACATGATTCGTTCGACCTCTCATCGACACCTGGTTCTGCAGCCTGAGTCCTCTGACAGCCGTTCTCCTCAGCAGCTCTCCATCTATTAGCACGAGAACATTTGGGGAAAAAACGTCCCTACTCTTTCCTAGAAAATACAACATGCACCTACCCACCTCAATACACACACACAAGAGGTGTTACTCATTCACTCAATTTAGTTCATGCAAAGATATTAGTATAGGTCATTAAAAACTCAAAATTAAATATTAATCTGGCCTATGAACTGGTCAATTTGTTCCAAAAAATACTATGTCCAAAACCCCAATTTTAAATGTTTCCCTTTATACCTCCCCTCTTGAGACATAAGGCAATAATAATGGACATAATGTCTCATCAAACCCCAAAAGACCAATAAAGAACTGAAGTCCTCCTGAAAAGAATGTCATACGGACGTGTTATATGTTTCATTTCTCCACGGTTTCTCATTACTGACAACAATTTATCCTTTGTGTATGCTCACCGAACCAGTTTACTGGATCTATCCCAATCCACACCTTACTGTGGAAATGGTTAAACAATTTAGTCCTAATTTTGACAATAGTTTTACACGAAATTCCTGTGACACTTTCCTATAGCAGGAAAGAAATACAAGTGTCAAAAAAGACCAACAGCATCTCCAGCTCCTTCCAACAATCCATCCTATACTAGGTTCAGATTTTGTACAAATTTAGTCAACCACCTGAAAGCATATTAGACTCTATGCTAAATCTCCAATTAGAATATGGACAGTGATCAGTATTATGTTTCAAAATAGGTAGAAAATGAAAGTTGCTGTTTTTTTTTTTTTTTTTTTTTTTTTTTCCATCAAGCCATAGTCTGATCATGTCAAGTTCAACGGTGACTCAGGGTTTTCTTTTCTTGTCAACAACGGTTTATGTATTCCATCATTGCCCTACGTCACCTGTTCCAATATGTCCAGCCTCCATCACAGTCTAAAGTAATGTCTCTGTACTTTTCAAATGTTTCTAGCCATGTATCGTCTTGTCATCCATGCGGCAGGGAGCAATAACTGAAGTGGGTTGCCCGGATAGTGGACAATCTCGTGCATAATGATCCATCTGATAACATCTGTAACACCGCTTGCCCATGGCTCCAGACAAACGTTTGGACATCCGTCGTAGTCGATCTGCACCTTGCAGTGCAGGTACCGGGGGCACCCGTGGCACCAACTCTGAATCATTCCATTGCATGTAAGGGGTGAGAGTCTGCTGTGGTGCAGACTGATAGCCACCTGGATGGGGGACCGGCCGTTGATAGACTGTGTGTACCTGTTGCATCGCCCGGTCGACTCCCTGGAGTGAAGTCGGAACACCACTTTGCCTAGGACCAGAGACAGACGGCTTGAAACCTGGTAAAAACTGTGGGGTACCTTGAAGAGCTGGGGCTGACAGTGGGGCAATGGGGTTGACAGCCGGTGGTGTCTGGTTACACTGGCGCCAAGCATGTCCACGTTTCTGACAGATGTAGCACGGCCCTCTGAAGGGACCATCATGATGTCGTCGTAACGGCTTTGGGTTTGCTTGTCCGTCACCTATTTCCTGGACACCTGCTCTCGCCACTGCTCCAGCTCCCAGCCCGTCTCCACTGTCACTGCAATGCCCTGTGTCCAGGGCTGACAATTGGTCGATAGGTTTCTCACCCGGTGGCGTAGTGGGATCAGAAGATGAAACGCTCTTCTCAGCTGGTTCTGGGTGCACCTGTGCGGTTGTCATCCTGGCTTGATATCTCACATAAGCCTTATTTAATTTTTTACCCTTTTTGAAAAACAATTTAAACACTGTATTCTCCTTTGCCCCTGTGTCTGAGCAATCTTTCTGATATGCTCTGGCAAGCATTCCTAATGTGTCAATAATTTCTGGGTCGAATATGCTGTCTTGTGGCCAAGACCCATAAAAGTTTGGCCAATTATCCTCCCATTGTCCCAAAATCATATTGATCACGTCAATGAAAGAATTATTTTGTTGTAAGGAGTGTTCCTGCTGTTCTGATTCCATAATTGTAGATCAAATATCCAAATGATATTAAATCACAATTATTGTCACGTTACTTCAACCTCTGTAGGCGTTCCCCTCTGGAATCCGATCTTACTTACAATATGGTTGTTTTTTATCTAAAAATCACACACAAATCATAAATGTCTTGAGTCCACAACGGACCTCTGTCAGTACCTTAAGAACAGTTTAGAAGGAGTATTGATATGAGAATATTATAATGCAAGTGTGACGTGTCTTTATCACTCAGCACACATGTGAGTCAACCCAATAGTGTTGCTCATATATCCTAAGTATAACAGTATAGAACTATAAGTGTGTGTATGTATGAACGATAATTAAAGATTAAATTACTTCAAAAGCTTACTTGAACTGTCTCTTAATATTCCAAATCAACTATAAGACAAATGTTTGAATTTGTATAAATTTGTAAGTCTGGTCAATACATTACTTTAATCCCAGACATGAACCGTCCTCTATTAGCCAGGACTGGAAACAACTCGAATGTGGCGCTCCCCTCCCACGGAAAGCTATTGATAGACATGAATGGATTAAATTAGAAAAAAATAATCATGCAGTACAAACAACCAACATTAGATCATGCAGTACAAACAAACAACATTAATCCATGCAGTACAGACAAACAACATTAATCAAGCATACTTAGACACCATAGAATACCAATAGGCTGAATAACTTGTTAGATAAAGACTGTTAAAAGAAGAGTTAACTCTATAAGTCAGAAATGTTAAAACACTAACGAGCACAAACCCTCCAAGCTTCTCATTCATACAGTGGAAATGCAACCTTCGTCTCGACCACTAGGTGGAGTCAGTCAAATGTTTGGACGTGTCAATCACTGGAAGGGGCGGTTTCATGAATACACACCACTCCCACTGGAAGACACGTCACCACACACTAACCTAAATATATCTCTCAACCACCAGAGGGCGACAATCGACGAACTAAAATGAGAACACAATGTTCTGTAGTTGTGAGTTCTACCTTTGTGGTAGAAAACTACAACTCCCAAACTGTCTACTTGGGAAAGAGATGGACACTTCCTGTTCAGACGTCATAACTAACGCTATGTACACAAAATAATTCAAGTGGGGATTATTTTTTACAAACAGTTAAAAAAAATTAACAGATTCCAACTTACTTCTTTGAAAAGATACTAATCACTAAATCTTCAATTATGTACACGGTCGTTCCGACGTTTATAGGAAAAACATCTTAAAACGTGCACTCAAAAACGGTGACCTATACTTTTACATTCAGTATGAGCGAATTCGTCAGTCTTAAAAATAGCCACTCTAGGCTTCACAAAAATCTTATAGTAGAATATCTGCTTCTAGCAGCCAGGAGACTGCGACTGCCTTTATCCAAAAACATCAGTCAAATAGCATAGAACAGCACCTCAGTAAAGAATTCAAACCAATACACCTCTGTACTAGTACAAATAAAATTAAGGTATTCTCAGTCTGTCAAAGTAATATATAGTATCGCTCAGCCAAACGGCCAATACACTAAAAAACTTTTAACTTAACACCCAACCTTAATTATCCTTTTTAACACTTCTTTTCCTCTTTATTATTATTATTATTTCACGTACTCAACACAATACTTTAGCACAAATCGAAATAATTAATCTACTCCTATGTATTTATTACATTTAACAATTATTTTCGTCCTTTTTTTTTTTACAACTACATTCAACAATCCAAAAGGATCATTTTCATTGTTTTTTAGGCCTATATAGTCACATCTATGTAATTTCAACACAAGTCCTTAGATAATAATTTCATACTATTTATGTCAGCTTAATCATCCCCTCACGACACATAAAACAATTGAAATGTGTCGAAAACGGATACCAACACGCCAATAAGTCATTTGTGTCACCACCACAAATATACCCATTGAAAAATGAATCATGGGAAAGTCATCTGCATCAACACTGCAAATAAATTCCCATTAAAGCCATTTGCATCAACACTGCAAATAAAGTCACATCAAAGCCATCTGCATCAACACTGCAAATAAACTCACATTAAAGCCATCTGCATCAACACTGCAAATAAACTCACATTAAAGCCATCTGCATCAACACTGCAAATAAACTCACATTAAAGCCATCTGCATCAACACTGCAAATAAACTCACATTAAAGAATGACTTCGAGTTTACGCGACCAGCGCATATGCCAACTCATCCAACAACACTGCATCAACAATTCTCATCACAACTAAGTGCTTCAATCACCACAACAGACACATTCCTAACTCATCCAGCACAAGCCTACATCACAACACAAAGCATCAAACACATACTTGAGCACAGCTACCAACCGGCAAACCGAAACAACTTCACAGAACCAAAAGTCTCAACAATGGAAATACTACGAAATTAAATAAAGGCCACACCACTTTCTCCACATGCATAATAGCAACCAACCATAAATTGACGAAATATACTGCTACCACGAAAGCAGAATAAACCGCATAGAAGAGTTATTGTAACAATGTTATAAGTGAAAAGAAATATGAAAATACAATTTAAACCACACACACCATAGCCGTGCTACTATGAATGCAGTAAAAACAGCATATAGAAACAATGGAAGTCTATTAGAAGAAAGAATTATATTAATGAAGCTATCCTAAAATATTACACGCATGTAAATGGCTTAAGGCACAATTCACCCAATATGAAGATTAGGTTTCCTGTGGCAAACGCCTTGCGAAAAAGCTCACAATATTTGTAGCCTACAAGCTGTGAAATAAATCATGAAAAGCCAATCAAAATAAAGAAACTACACAAAGACTTGTGAAAAGAAAAGAGAATAGGGGAAATAAAGCAGACGCATAACAAGCCTACAAAACAAAAAATCCCAAAAAACTACAAAGCAAGATGGCCGAAAAACCGCTAGACAATAGCTTTTTAAAATCTGATCTCAGCACCAAACGTAATCACCAAAAGACAATTATCACACGCCGAAGCCCAACAAAATATGCTTCACCCGTGTGTCTAAGAAAGGCGAAAAAAATTCAGGCCTACTACAAATCCAATCGCCATTACCCACAAGATAATAACGGTTATAAGCAGCACACACAGTGTAGCCATGAATGGGACATGTAGAAATATACCCGAAAGACTCCGTGCTCCTGAAAATGCACAAAGACATTTCAAAGAAGCACTAACGACTAGCAACAGCTAGCAAGAAAGAAAAAAGAAAGGAGCAAGAAGAAACACAGACATGAGCTGTGTTTTGACAAAGAGAGCATAATGGAAGAAAGATGAGAAATAGCCAGCCAAATTTTCATGCAGAGAACTGTGTAACCTTAGTCACACCTAACAATAAGAGCATGTTTTTAGTAGAACAACACAAAGTGTTTGCAGAGTCACTGTACAAGCCCCAACCATAAACGCAACGTATTTCGCAAGTATTCCTAGACAGAAACAAAACATCAATTCGCCAAAAACATCACCTACATACTTTTCAAATATAACCATACAGCGACACGATCACACTTTTTCCAAGGGAAAGGTCCGAGTATGATGGGACGTTGAATAACTCCCACTCTTCGCAACTCAAACAATGACTTCAAAGAAAGTATATATCTGCCGCTGAACTAAAAATCCTGCCTCTTAAGCCAACCGCACCTACATACAGTGGCACTTCTTACACATCTATCATAGACATTTTACGGGCTAAGTATCACACTAAGTATACCGCGCGCCTATGTCTCCGAACGCAGTGCACCGCGCTCAGAGCTTATAACAGGGTCTACGTAAAAAAATAAACATGGCATCCCAGACGCCACACATAAGCACTGAGTGTTGGCTCTATACTCTCACGCTCAAAACTAATATCATTGATTGTCCGACTTCATACGTCAGTGCGTCGCAGTTCCCGAACGCATTTCGAGTACACACAATTTGCCACTAAACACTCCATACCATTATAACAACTCAAAGGATGAGGGAAGGGCAGCCGACAAAGCAAGGTCCGACCTGTCGTGATCCCCCAGTTTCAATCTGCAGTATCAAGATACGCTGAAGTCATATAATATGAAAGTCCCTGCGTCCTATTCATGCGCATAACGAGCGTATCCTGTTACCAGATATATTGACCGCCTTACCAATGTAAAAACAAAACAAACAAAAACAAGCCGCATGAATCCTCTTAAGAAGACCCACCCAACTTGTCTATAGTACTCCAAAAGTACTCCTTTACCCCCTCAGCTCCCCCTAAACCATACACCCCCCATAAAGGCCGCGTATCCACGAGCGTGCACACAGAATACAAGGTTCTTTAACGAATATCCCCTTAGAAAAAACCATCGTAAGATTGTGGCTAAGCAACTCACCGTTTTGAGAAGAATTCAAACTCCACAGACCCACAAATAGTCCTCTCCCAGCGGATAGTTAAAACCGTCTGCCGACATACGCCAATTGAAGTATAATCTGTGTGGCAACACCGTGGATTAAAGCCGTGGAGCAAAGCAAGCCTTTAGTGAGAATGTTAGGACAAAGGAGACATCAAATCCAAGGTGATAAGGTTAATTCTCTCCTTTCTTTATTTGTCGACAAGGAGAATCCAGAATGGTGACTGCAAGGGTCCAGGAACGCAGCACACTGCTACTCTATAAACAACAGGTTTTTATACAGTAGATTCAAAGACACGCTCTTTAACAAGAGCTCCTCCTCTGTCTCTTATCAGCCAATCGGGAGCTGAACCGTCGTGGCCGGGCGGACAGCTACTGCGCATAATATTCTAAGATCACACAGTACAGGGGAGTCAATTCAGCAATATCTAATTTCAGTACAGAACCATGTTTCACAATGAAGTTTTGTTATTAGATTAATACTTTGTACAACATACACTTTAGAATGACACCAGGAATTACATTCTTATTCATCTGTAAACAATAGTTAACTTAAAAGACTTTAATGACACAGCATCCATTCATGTGAATACGTTTTACTTCTCCTGGCTTTTTACCTATATTAAACCTACACAGGCCGTAGTTAAATACTTTTGTTCATTTTAACTTCAGTATATATTTTCACCAAGAGATAATAACATCGTAGTAACATTGTGGTTTAACCCATGTTCTAACTGAACTAGTAGCTCTGTTCCTAAAACGGGGCTGTGGGAGACAATGGCTTCCACAGACATGTTAACTAGCTCCACAGGGTGGTGAGCCTCAAACGAAAATGAATACAATGGGACAAAAGCTTTTTAGTCCAGGTGAAAACACATGCTTCTTTTGTTATCCAAAGTGAGGTGTTGTCTTGTCACAGAGGCTGTCTTTACACTGTGAATGGCCAGGTATCCCCCACTCTTCCTGTCCTGCCTTTTGGGGAACATTGGGCCGACTTCTATATTTTTAACTAATTCTGTGTACTAATTAAATAAGTGGAGTTCTGGCTCATTTTAGGTATGATTATGGCTGGACGATATACTTCATATACTTTAAGTTCCTATTTATAGCTATACATCTTTCAAGCTTTTAGAAAGAAATACCACAACATGTTATATTCTTATTAAGATTGTAGTGCTTTGCCAATGATTTTGAGGCCCACTTGCAATTATTATAAAAAAGTATAAATAATCAATGAAATAATAGATTTGAAAAAAATGCTCGCTATTTATGCGTACACCTACATATAAAATATCTATTAGAATTTTTTGCGTCGATTCATTAATAAAAAATATATATAAAAAAAAAAAGTCGATTATTTGATTTATTGAAAAAGTAAGAGAAGATCATTGATAGTTTCAGACCTAGTTTAATAGTCCTAACCCTGTCCATAGGACAGCTCTTTTGAGGAGGACCATTTCTGGTTCCTCAAAGAACTTTGACAAAAAAAAGATTCTCTACTAGAACCATAATGAGGAACATGAAGAACTGTTCACTAAATGAAATGGCTCTTTAGTAGGTGATGGCTCTTCGTGGAACCATAATAGCCTTTTAAATAACTATACATTTTCTGCCTCTAGGAGGAGGTGTTTGTGTCTAACGGTACTCTGAATGCGGAGGATAAGTCTCAGGATGCGAGGTTCGGCTACGCGCTGGCGCCCGTCCCCGACCTCAACCACGACGGATACACTGACCTGCTGGTGGGCGCGCCCCTGGAGGACGACCACAGGGGGGCGCTCTATGTGTATCACGGAGACGGTATCCACATCAATCACAACTACAAGCAGGTATGCTGTCTGTCTGTTTCTTATTGTCTGTCTGTCTGTCTGTCTGTCTGTCTGTCTGTCTGTCTGTCTGTCTGTCTGTGTCATTCTTGTCTTCAGAATCAGGATCAACTTTGTCACATCACAGGTTTACAGGTGTAAAACATACATATTCACACACAGTTTATCTATCCGGTGCGGTAAGTACCTGAGGTTAGACATAAGGTGTGTGAGCATAGCAGCAGATATATACTGTACATGATATCAGCAAGTTGTACATGGGATTAAGATGCAGAGTGTCAGCGTGTGTCGGGTTCAACCGCATAGTCCACAAAAGGTAACTTTCACTGGTATAATCCACACAAGTCCAAGTCCAGCCTGACGACAAGCGGTGATCAGGCCTTGTTCTAATGGTGAACAAGGCATGATCACCGCCTGCGGTGTGTCTGTCATGCCTCTCTGCCAGTTGTATGTCATGTTTTATTGAACAAAGTCTTAGAATTTTTCCGTCAGTCACCCCTCTCCTTTTCTGTCTGCCTCTGACTCTCCAAGTTCATCGTGTGTGTGTGTGTGTGTGTGTGTGTGTGTGTGTGTGTGTGTGTGTGTGTGTGTGTGCGTGTGCGTGTGCGTGCGCGTGTGTGTGTCTCTGCAGCGCATCGCGGGGTCGGCTCTCTCCCCGTCTCTGCGGTACTTCGGTCGCAGTGTGAGCGCCAGACTGGACCTGGATGGAGACGAGCTGTTGGACGTGGCGGTGGGGGCTCAGGGCAACGCTGTGCTGCTCAGGTGAGTGGGGATAGAACCACCGTCTAGCAGCCAGTTGAGACACCATGAGACCCATCGGTCAGGAGCCTATCTCCTGTTTCCGTAGCGTGAGGCAGCTTGATGTACAAGTAGACCCCCTGGACATGATGCTAGTTATGTCGCAGTGACTTACCCCTAATCCAGCAGGGAGGCACTGGGTACCATCTTTATTGTCTTTGGTATGACTCGGCCAGGGATTGAGCCCTGACCTCCCAGTCTCACAGTGGATACTAACTAACCACAAGGCCACTGAGCTGGTAAAAAGGATCATCACTCTGTAAAATGTTACCCTCTGTAACTTTCCTGTTCTACCCCCGGATTCAAACCCGGGTCTCCTGCGCAACTGCTGAAAATCTTACCTGAGCTTTATAGCGCCTGCCTACTTGCTCAGGGGAGACCTTTAGGCAGTACCAATTGTCAATCAGTCGTGTCAAACCAACACAGGATCTAGATGTCTCAATAGAAGAGCAGGCAGACCAATTATATTGTTATTATATTAACATACTCCCATACAGATTGGACCAAATAACACTGTAATCTTTCTTTCTTTCTTTTTCCTTTATTTATTCAGGGAAACCCATTGAGAGCAAGCTCTCTTTTTCAAGGACGCCCTGATAACAAACATTTGAATCACATTACAATGTCACAACTTTGACAATCAAGCAAAAAAGAAAAGCAGAAGCATAAAACAACATTAAAATAATCGCAAAAGGCGGTGAATCAGACAATACAGTGAGGACATGGATAACAACACAGAGATTTAAAATCAGATGCAAATAAACAGTGTTACATGAAACAGGTACAGTCACTATGTAGTGTGTCCTCAAGAAGCATACCAAAGCATAATGACACAACAAAAGTTACATACAGCTTTAACTTATGGAAATAAGGAACGCTATGCCACAGAGGTGTTGTGAAGTGGAGTGGAGGGTAACATCTAGTGACTGAACGTTGTCTATCCTCCCTCCATGTCCCCTGCAGCTCTCGCAGCATCGTCCAGATCAACGTCAGTCTGTCCTTCCAGCCTCACTCCATCAACGTCATCCAGAAGACATGTCTGCGAGGGGTCAGGGACTCCGCCTGTCTCAACGCCACCGCCTGCTTCATGTCCGTCTCTCGCTCCCCTAGTCCTAACAGCATTAGCTTTGGTATGACATCAACCACATCAACCACATTTTGTGCATGTCAAATCAAAAGTTATACACAAAAATCTATCTACCAGCCCCACCATGCATCGGGATGCAATGCGTTGTGACTTGTGAGTGTGGAGGTCTGCAATTTTTCCTTTCCATTGTACGACAAAGTATTTATACAAGGCTGATTTCGGCGTCTGCTTTCCAGTTCAGGTTAAAAAAACGACAGCAAGTTAAAAACATGGCGGGCTAGTAAGCAACACAGCGGCAGCTAATCAAATTAATAACAGGTTAGATGTGTTAAGATTTAGACGTGCCAATGTTCAAGCAAAGACAGTAGTCAACAGTATTCAGTCAGTGCATATTGACACCCCTAAATCTAACACACCCAATCTCTGTGCATAACTGTAGTCCTGGGTTTCTAGAAGGTTGGCATACCCGCTTCCTGTTTCGGTTCATTTTCCCATAGCTTTGTTTGTTTTGGCTCAGCTGCAGGTTTGGACTGGGAAACACATACGACACCTGGAATGTGTTTCCAGTTCAAATCTGCTGCTGAGCCTATCAATAGATAGATAGATATATACCTATATTGATCACGCAATAAAGGTACCAGCACAGCAATGGTTACAGATACAGGGCATATAGTCCATGAGCCAGAGCCCCAAAATTGAGCAATGATTATTGAAAAAGTGGGCAAAACCAAACCTATATTAAATTGTTCATAGGGTCAATACGAGTAAATAAATATATGATAACCTTTCCACAGGAGCAGCTTTTTCATGGTTATCACACATTTTGTTATTTTCCCCATACGTACATGACAGGTGAAAAAATTACAAAATTTTAAAAAGAGTTATCATAATGAAACTTCCTGAGTTGATTACTTACATGAAGACAATGATTTATCGTATTACAAGTTTTCTGAAATTGTATATTTAAATATGCAAATTAGGCATTAGGAAAATATGCCCAAATTTGCATAACTTTCCAGAATCAACATTGGAACATTGGACAAAGCCGGGGTCAACATACTTATTTCATTTTGTTAAGTTGTTGGAGTCAAAGGTTTTTAACGAGGGAATAGTATACAATTTCAGAAAACTTGTAATACGATAAATCATTGTCTTCATGTAAGTAATCAACTCAGGAAGTTTCATTATGATAACTCTTTTTTTAAATGTTGTCATTTTTTCACCTGTCATGTACGTATGGGGAAAATAACAAAATGTGTGATAACCATGAAAAAGCTGCTCCTGTGGAAAGGTTATCATATATTTATTTACTCGTATTGACCCTATGAACAATTTAATATAGGTTTGGTTTTGCCCACTTTTTCGATAATGAAATCTTGTCTGGCTCATGGACTAGAAGTACAATAGGTGCAGAAGAATAACATCACAATAAAGATGGATGTTACAAAAGTCACACAATGCCGTAATGCTAAGTCACATTAAGAGAGGTGATGTGTCTGTGTTAGATATTGTGTTACATTTACAATGAATCTCTGATACCATAATACCAATAATACTAACTAATACTGATACTGTATCATCAGAGTTACATGTACAACTCTTGTCTCTCTCTGCTTAGAGCTGTGGATAGCGGCCATGTTGGATGACAGGAAGTTCTCCACGCGGGCGTTGTTTGACGACAGCTCCCAGAGACACACCCAGCTGGGGGTCAGAGTTCAAACCGGAGAAACGGTCTGCTACAACCTGCCCTTCCACGTTTACGTAAGCATCTCAGCTTTACCTGAATCTTTACAATACACACAAACACACACCATCACAAAATGCTTGTAGATCTGCTAATCTCATTAATTGTCATACAACAAACTTTATACGCCTGAAGTGGTTAAGAAAACGCTTGATTTGTTTTTTCAAGAAATTGAATCCTGTGTGTGTATGAAGTACATGTCTCACGTGATGCCATCATGTGTCCCCCTGTCTCTCATAGGACACAGCAGACTACATCCGTCCTATCAGCTTCTCTCTGCGTTTTAAGATTAACGACACAGAAGAGAGTGGTCCCGTGCTGGATGAGGGCTGGCCCACCCTGGTCAAGAAATCTGTAAGTGTTTATAGAGCCACACTGACCCCTGCTGGGCTGACGTTGAAATTCCACCAAAGCCCGTCTCTCCAACACAGTTTCCCTCTTAGCTGTCCTGCTGTCTGTCTCTCCAACACTGGCTCCCTCTCAGCTGTCCTACTGTCTGTCTCTCCTACACTGTCTCACTCTCAGCTGTCCTACTGTCTGTCTCTCCTACACTGTCTCCCTCTCAGCTGTCCTACTGTCTGTCTCTCCTACACTGTCTCACTCTCAGCTGTCCTGCTGTCTGTCTCTCCAACACTGTCTCCCTCTCAGCTGTCCTACTGTCTGTCTCTCCTACACTGTCTGTCTCTCAGCTGTCCTACTGTCTGTCTTCTACACTGTCTGTCTCTCAGCTGTCCTACTGTCTGTCTCTCCTACACTGTCTCCCTCTCAGTTGTCCTACTGTCTATCTACTGTTTGGTATCCTCTGTAAAAGGAACTATATTTCCTGTCTGCTACAGATTCCGTTCTTTAAGGACTGTGGTGAAGATGATGTTTGTACGACAGACCTGGTGCTGCAGGCTCATATGGTGGAGATCTCTGGGACCAGGTAAGCAGCTCTGCACCTCATCACGTCTCGTCAGTGACGTCCTCAAATTCAACTTGAACCATCTGCCCTCATCAGGTTTTATTGAAGGTGGACAACATGCATACAGTATCACTGATTCTCAAAGTGGGGTCTGGGGTCCTTGAGTGGTTTCCAGGCGGTCCCCAGGAAAATGAGGAACAGCGTATAACCACTTAAACCCTAATTCATACTTTGGATATTCAAAAATAACACAAATTTAAGGCAACAACGTGTCGTGATATGACGCGTTAGGAGCTTGTACATCTTTTATTTTTTAAATTCTTTGAAACATCTTGATACATTTGGAATAACATTCTTTAACTACACAAATATTCTCTCATAGGTGTCCCTGGCACAACACCTTTTAAGATACTGTAGGGGTCCGCCTCCAAATACATAATCAATTTGGGAGTCCTTGACATGAAAATGTTCGAGAACCCCTGATATACATGCATGTATGTATGCCCATTTATGCTCCTTTGTCCATTCCTGTGCCATTGCCACCTTCCTTGTGCATGATGCCAGTAGGCCAAGATCATGATATGTGATTGACCGTTAAAAGATAAAGAGCGCGCACATCCACTATGAAAACAGGTGCAGGACAAACTGATCACGGCAGGTAACATCAAATAGGGTCTGCTCACTGTAAAAGTAAACTGCTCCCAGTCAAAGCTTATTAACGTTTCGACACGTCTTCTTCAGAATGAAGAAGACGTGTTAACCGATAAAAAAAACGATAACCACTTGAACCCCAGTGGTTTGCGACACGTTGTGAGCTTGCAGATCGGCTATTCTTGGCAAAGAGATTTGGTGAAGACCAGTGGTTCTCAAAGTGGGGTCTGGGGACCCCCAGGGGTCGTTGAGAAGTTACGGGTCTGTAACTCTGAGAGTGTACAAATGGAACCAAATGGACCCTCACGGGTCCATTTGGTTTCATTTTGTACACTCTCAGAATTAGGATTTTACAATATAGATTTGGGGTCCCGGCGGTAGAAAATTGTACGAAATGAGGGTCCATGGCATAATGCATAATATCAAACTTGGGGTCCTTGAAATCATTTTTTTTGAGAATCACTGGTGTAGAAAGTTGTAACTCTAGTCCAGTTCTCTAAGACCAGAGGGTTTAAGTGTTGAATAAACGGTGTGTGCGTCTGTTCCCTCCCCCCGCAGACAGAAGCCCTATGTGATCCGCAGCCCGCGCAGACGTCTGGCCGTGGAGGTGCAGCTGCAGAACAGACTGGAGAACGCCTACAACTCCAGCCTGACGCTGCACTACTCACGCAACCTGCACTTCTCCAGCCTCAGCATCAGGGTAACTGCACCGCTTCTGCACTGTGAAAATCATTTCTACATGTAGATTGAACTAGGTCAGCGATTCGCACCCCTGGTGGACCGTGAGGGTATTGCAAGGTTTTAATGAGAGTATAACATTATACTGGGGGTGTCCACTCCATGCCTCTGCGGTCATTCATTTTTACGTCTGTTGGGGATATGTTTTGTCCCTGCTTTTGCACAGACTAAATTAAATACATGCATTTCCTTTTGGTCTGATATGTTTGATATTTCTGTTTGATAATATCACAATTTAAAAACTCACAACGCATCACTGCACGTCACATTGTGAGCCTGAGATCTGCTCTTTACGGTGAGAGAGACCGGTGCGTAGGTAAGGGTACCGTCACACATCTGCTTCAGAAGCGTTAGGCAACGCATGTCAAGACATGAGACACGTCAATTTCCCATGTTGTCTTGGCGGGTAGTGGGCAGTGTTGCGAGGTGCGACACGTTGTGAGCTTGTAGATCTGCTTGTACATCTTGAAAGAATTGTGACATATATGGAACATTTTAACAACACAAATCTTGTATGGGGATACACTACACTACACTAGAAACAAGCCTAAAAAATATCGCAACTACCAATATGTGGGCACCAGGTTGTGGGCAGTGATGATTTTCTGGTGTGTAGTTTAAATGAATGAATGAATGAATTAAATCTTTATTTTGAACATGTTAAAAAATACGGTAGACATCAATTGAAAAACAAAATAAAAATAAATGCAATATGATAAGAATAAATAAGTGCAATACAGCCTCTCAGGTAACAACAAAACTATAACTCTACATGTTCAAAAAGGAGTAGGATGAAGTATAAAACTTATTTAGTCCTACCCCTTCGTTCCGCTTACTTCAGCGTCATCTCATTCTTTTTCATATACCCACATGGTATACCCTTAAATAAACCAAATCTTTCAAATTAAACAGATAATTAAATAAAGTAATTCATATATATAAACTTACAAGTATTTACATATTCTATAATTATATTCTAAATATATTATCATCAATATTATATACAATGTCTTTAGTAGTAAACCTATAGATTGTTAATGTAACTCTTCCTCCCTATACCTCATAATAATGCATCTCCTTTTAAACCGGATCACATTTGAACATTGCTTGAGCTCCACATTCGTACTGTTCCATAGCTTAACTCCACATATAGAGATACAGAACGATTTCAATGTCGTCCGGGCACCTTGAGTTTTGAAATGTAACTCCCCCCTTAAATTATAGCCCCCCTCTCTATCAGAGAACATCACCTGGATATTTCCAGGGAGTTGATTATTCCTAGCTTTGTGCATTATAAGGGCAGTTTTATATTCTATAATGTCCCTGAATTTTAAGAGATTTGAATTTAAAAATAATATATTTGTATGATCTCAATATCCAGCTTTATGTATTGTTCTTATAGCTCTTTTTTTAAGTATAATTATTGCCTGAAGTGAAGATTTATATGTATTTCCCCAAACCTCTGAACAGTACAAGTATTTAGATATGGGAACAGTAGAGCATGCAGAGTGATTCATAGTCCAAAACGTGCTTTGCTTTGCTCAGAACTGCAATGCTACTTGATA